>NC_073400.1:28673864-28958864 GCF_028641065.1 Leucoraja erinaceus | reverse complement strand
TCTATACTCAGAAGGTCTGTGGTATGGTGGAGGGCAGGCGAGATGTGGTGGTAGTGTCGGCTAAAACACATTGTCTATTGTCTATTATCTTTGGAGTGAGGGAGCTAACCGAAGATCTCGCAGTAAACCCACGGGGAGAAACATAGAAACATAGAAAATAGGTGCAGGAGTAGGCCATTTGGCCCTTCGAGCCTGCACCGCCATTCAATATGATCATAGCTGATCATCCAACTCAGTATCCTGTACCCGCCTTCTCTCCATACCCCCTGATCCATTTAGCCACAAGGGCCACATCTAACTCCCTCTTAAATATAGCCAACAAACTGGCCTCAACTACCTTCTGTGGCAGAAAATTCCATAGATTCGCCACTCTCTGTGTGAAAAATGTTTTTCTCATCTCGGTCCTAAAAGATTTCCCCCCTTATGCTTAAACTGTGACCCCTTGTCCTGGACTTCCCCAACATCGGGAACAATCCTCCTGCATCTAGCCTGTCCAACCCCTTAAGAATTTTGTAAGAACGTGCCAACTCCGTACAGACAAACGCCCGTAGTCGGGATCGAACCCGGGGTCACCAGCGCTGCAAGGCAGCAACTCTGCCGCTGCGACCCGCCCAAACGCTGGTGTAACTCAGCGGGTCAGGCAGCATCCCTGGAGAAAAAGAATAGGCAAGGTTTCGGCTTGAGACCCTTCTTCAACTCTACCGCTGTGCCACCGTTCCTGCTTCCCAAACGTCCTCTGTATTAATAAATGCACATCAATCTCGTCACAAGTGACCCAATTACCCTCTCCTGTGCTGGAAAGCCCCTTCCCACATCCTGCACGGATTACTGAGTGCTTCCAACTTCCATCGATTTTCATTTTGGATTTCCGGAACCTAGATTTTTCTTTTGTTGTTTCGTTTTTGGATCAATACCAAATGATCCACGTTCTCAGAAATAATACCTCCATTATTTTTTTTGTGGTGTATTATTAACGATGGAACGTTTTTGAAGCATTGTTAATGCTTATTTTTTTCCTTGTGATTTTATTTTTTTTCCCCCCTTTTATCATCTGCATGGTCTTTTAACTTTTTTTCTCTTTCTGTCTGTCTCTCTCTCTCTCTCTCTCTCTCCATCCCCATCCCCCATCAAGTCTACTCCGCCATTCAATCCAACTTTCTTCTCTGCACGAGGGTAGATTGTACGACTATGTGTGGAACATTTTAGAGCCATACTGCGTGGAAACAGGCCCTTCAGCCCAACTTGCCCATACCGGCCGGGCCAACATGTCCCATCGACACTATTCCCACCTGCCTGCGTTTGGCCCATATCTCTCTAAACCCGTCCTATCCGTGTACCTGTCTAAATGCCTCTTAAACATCGCGATAGTACCTCCCTCAACTACCTCCTCCGACAGCTCGTTCCATACACCCACCACCCTTGACTACGGGTGCTGTCTGTACGGAGTTTGTACGTTCTCCCTGTGGCCTCCGTGGGTTTTCTCCGGGATCTTCCGTTTCCTCCCACACTCCGAAGACGTACAGGTTTGTAGGCTGATTGGCTTGGTATCAAAGTATAAAATTGTCCCTCGTGTGTGTGTGTGTGTAGGATAGTGTTAGTGTGCAGGGATCGCTGGTCGGCGCGGACTCGATGGGCCGAAGGGCCTGTTTGCGCGCTGTATCTCTAAACTGAACGAATCAAAAATATGGCGATCTGGAGAATATCCGTTGAATTGGCGACGTGACAAGTCGGCCGGCTGCGGCAATGAATTCTCTGCCCGTGACAATTTGGTAGTTGTCTTCCCATTTGTCCCTCAGCCTCGGGATCTTGTGTAGCACTCGTGTGCGGAGTGGGATTCAGCGCTCTGGCGAATGGTTTACTAACCGAGTTCTTCCCTTTGCCACCTCAGGCTTCATCTTCACCTAGGCCGGAAGAACATCAGGAACACAGCACGTTCACCATTGCCTTAAACAACCTGGACCGGATGGATTTCACCAAGAACTTAACCGAGGGTGAGCCCGGCCACACACCATGGCCCAGACCCACGTTGTGAATGAATGAATGAATGAATGAATGAATGAATGAATAAGTTTTTGGCCAAGTTTCCTTGTACACATACAAGGAATTTGCCTTGGTGCTCCGCCCGCAAGTAACAAAACCACCTACAGTGAACACTTAAGATCGAAACATAAAACATTAAATCGTTAAGAATAAAACATTATAGTTAAAACATGTGAATGAAATTACATACCAGAGCACAAGGAGACTGCAGACATTTGGTTATTGAGATGAACAGATTATCGATTGGTTCTTGAACAGATAAAAGACCAGGCGAATATGCCGCTGCATTTGAATTGGGCAACGTGGACACGGGGATGTAACGCTGAGGCGCTGGTTAGGCCGCGTTTGGAAAACTGTGAGCAATTTTGGGCACCGTATCTGAGGAAGGATGTGCTGGCTCTGGAGAAGGTCCAGAGGAGGTTTACAAGAATGATCCCAGGAATGAGTGGGTTAACATATGATGAGCGTTTGACTGCGCTGGGCCTGCACTGGCTGGGGTTCAGGAGGATGAGCGGGGACATCATTGAAACGTAGTGAAATGCCTGGATGATGTGGAGAGGATAGAAACATAGAAACATAGAAATTAGGTGCAAGAGCAGGCCATTCGGCCCTTCGAGCCTGCACCGCCATTCAATATGATCATGGCTGATCATCCAACTCAGTATCCCGTACCTGCCTTCTCTCCATACCCCCTGATCCCCTTGGCCACAAGGGCCACATCTAACTCCCACCAGTGGGAGTGTCTAGGATTAGAGGTCACAGCTACAGAATTAAAGGACGTACTTTTTAGGAAGGGGATGGGGAGGATTTTTTTAAGTCGGAGGGCGGTGAATCTGTGGAATTCTTTGCCACAGAAGGCTGTGGAGGCCAAGCCAATCAATATTTTTAAGGCAGAAATAAATAGGTTATTGATCAGTACGGGTGTCAGGGGTTACGGGGAGAAGGCAGGGGAATGGGGTTCGGAGGGAGAGATAGATTTGCCATATATCGGCCACGGAGGCACCCGGAGATGACCCGGCAGCGTTAGTGGAGAGGTCGGAGCGCCGGTCGATGATGGCGCCAACCGACTGACGAGGAAGGGCCACGTGGGACTGAGACCGCTGGAACACAGCTGGCGTGGGGGGGGGGGAAGAGAGGGAAGAACAAGCGGGCACCTGGCACCATGGGAGAGGGAGGGGGATTTGTGACTTTGTAAAGATCCCTTTACGGGCGACTATTTGCATACCTTTGGGCTGCAAACAAAGAATTTCACTGTGACAATATTCAATTGACTTGATGGGCCGAATGGCCTAATTCTCCTCCTATCATCGGCGGCGCAGCGCTAGAATTGCATGAACCCAAGGCTCCAGGGATCTGTGGCGCGGCGAGGCTGTAACTCTACCGCCGAGCCACAGTGCGTGGGTGCGGGAGGCAACCCACAGGTTGGGCGAGAGATCGTGCAAACTCCACACCGACAGCGGCGGGAGCTGGGATTGAACCGGGGTCTCCGTGCTGCTGTCCGCAGCGATTCATCTTCTCCCGTTCTCTCCCCCTGCAGTGATGCCAAACATTGAGAAGTTGTTGTCCAGCGATTGGAAGGACAAGTTGCTGGAAAAGTGCTCGTTCAGCAGCAAAGACATCAAAGGTACGTACAGTCTTGGCGATCAGCCTCCTCTCTCTCCCCTCTCTCCCCACGCCCTGCTATCCCTTCCCGCCCCGCGCCTGGCCTTGTGTTGCCCCCACGCAGGGCAATGCCCGCTTGCTGCACCATGCGGTAGAGTTGCTGCCTCACAGCGCCAGAGACCCGGGTTCAATCCCGACTACGGGTGCTGTCCGTGCGGAGTTTGTGTTCGTTCTCGCGTGGGTTTTCTCCGGGTGCTCCCGATTTTCTCCCGCACTGAATAGACAATAGACAATAGAGTGCAGGAGTAGGCCATTCGGCCCTTCCAGCCAGCACCGCGCATTCAATGTGATCGTGGCTGATCATCCACGATCAGTACCCCGTTCCTGCCTTCTCCCCATATCCCCTGACTCCGCTATCTTTAAGAGCCCCATCTAGCTCCCTCTTGAAAGTATCCAGAGAACCTGCCTCCACCGCCCTCTGAGGCAGAAAATTCCACAGACTCACAACCCTCTGTGTGAAAAAGACGTGCAGGTTTGTAGACTAATTGGCTTGGAAAAACATTGCAAATTATCCCTAACGTGTGTAGGATAGTGTTAGTGTACAAGATGATCGCTGGTCGGCATGGAGTCAGTGGGCCGAATGGCTTGTTTCCGTGCTGTATCTCAACACTGAGCTGAGCTAAACAGACACTTGCTAAAGCATAGGAAGGAACTGCAGGTGCTAGTTTACATTGAAGATAGACACAAAATGCTGGAGTAACTCAGCGGGTCAGGCAGCATCCCTGGAGAAAAGGAATGGGTGACGTTTCTGGTCGAGACCCTTCCTCAGACACTTAAAAGTCTTTATCTGAGGAATATATTGCAAGAAATCAGGGGTGCTGAATGAAATTGTAAAAATGTCCATATTTGAAGGCTCAATAGACAATAGGTGCAGGAGTAGGCCATTCGGCCCTTCGATGTGATCATGGCTCCAAGTCTCTGAATGAACCAACTTTGGAAACGGTATGAATTGGAGAGGGGTTGTGTGGGAAGGAACTGCAGATGCTGGTTTAATCCGAAGATAGACACAAAAAGCTGGAGTAACTCAGCGGGGGACAGGCAGCATCTCTGGAGAGAAGGAATGGGTGACGTTTTGGGTCGAGACCCTTCGTCAGAGTCTGAGGCGTCACCCATCCCTTCTCTCCAGAGATGCTGCCTGTCCCGCCTGAGTTGCTCCGCCATTTTGGGCCTGATCTTGGAGAGAGGGGGGTGTTGCCGGCCTACTGAGCCTTTACGATGAAGTTGAGGCGCTGGTGCGGTTAACTTAGTGCCTGGCTGTTTCAGGGACAGCAGAGAGTCTGGCCGAGAAGGAGCTGCAGCTGCTGTTGATGATAAACCAGCTGTCCAGCCTCCGGGAGCAGCTCCTCACAGCACACGCGGAGCAGAAGAACATGGCGGCCATGTTGTTTGAGAAGCAGCAGCAACAGATGGAGTTGGCCAGGCAGCAGCAAGAGCAGGTAAGCCGTTCCTATTAGTTTGTTGTCACGTGTAGCGAGGTAGAGTGAAAAGCTTTTGTTGCGTGCTAACCAACCAGCGGAAAGACTATGCATGATTACAATCGAGCCAATTCGCAGCGTACAGATACATGATAAAGGAATAGCGTTTGGAGCCAGTGACTGCTTAACGGTGGCCACCTCCTCGCAGCGCCAGAGACCCGGGTTCGATCCTGACCTCGGGTGCTGTCTGTACCTAAGTGGCGCAGCGGGTAGAGTTGCTGCCTTATAGCCCTTACAACGTCGGAGACCCAGGTTCGATCCCGACTACGGGTGCTGTCTGTATGGAGTTTGTACGTTCTCCTCGTGAACGCATACGTTTTCTCCGGGATCTTCGGTCTCCTCCCAAACTCCAAAGACGTGCAGGTTTGCAGGTTAATTGGGTTGGTATAAATGTAAATTGTCCCTAGTGTGTGTGTAGGATAGCATTAGTGTGCGGGGATCGCTGGTCAGCACGGACTCGGTGGGCCGAAGGGCCTGTTTCCGCGCTGTATCCTTGAAGCCTAAAGTCTTTAACTTGAAAGAGCCAAAAACATGGCATTTGGGAATTTGGGAACAGATTTGCGGGAAGGTGATGGGGGAGGACTGTTATTCCCAAGGGAACAGGGAGCTGGTTCCACGAACGGCCTTCAAAGAATGATGACTTGTCTCTGCCGATTCTGCATATTCTGTAATCCACTATTGTGGGGAGACATAGATCAGCCACAATTGAATGGCGGAATAGACTCGATGGGCCGAATGGTCCAACTCTGCTCCTATCACTTATGAACGTGCGTGGTCCGCTCTCCCCTGCTGCACGTCCCAATGTCCAGCAGTGGTTTGGTGGTTCCACGGTGAGTATTGAGGGCTTCCCAAGTATCCCTCTCAAGAGAGTGGTGAATCTGCGGACACCATTGCCACAAACAGCTGTGGATAGGGTTGCCAACGGTCCCGTATTAGCCGGGACATCCCGTATATTGGGCTAAATTGGTTTGTCCCGTGCGGGACCGCCCTAGTCCCGTGTGTGACCGCTACTACTCGGGTCGAAGGGACTGTCGGGTCGGAGCGCTGCGTCCGGCCCCGCCTCGCCCGTCCCGATGTGGTGCAGCCCATGGAGTGCAGCAGCAGCAGCGCCTCGCCCGTGGCCCCGTCGGTCGGCCGGCAGCCCGGCCAGCTGTCCGACCTTCGGACCTTCGCTTACCGCCGACACCCCCACCCCTCCTTCTCACGGCCGATCATGTGAGTTGGACGGGGCGCCAGACTTTGCGCGCGATGTCGCGCGGCCCCCGGGCCAAAACTCCTCCGCTGGCCCCGCCGGCTGGGCTTTGTGTACAGTCCAGCACCCGGGGCCAACTCATCACTCACCCGCCCAGCCACGGCCCAGTCGGTCAACGAATTGCCGTCGGGAATTTGTCCCATATTTCGACCTTTTGTCCTTTATTTGGGTTGGTACGGGTGTCAGGGGTTATGGGGGAGAAGGCAGGAGCATGGGGTTAGGAGGGAGAAATTGATCAGCCATGACTGAACGGCGGAGAAGACTTGATGGGCCGAATGGCCTAATTCTACTCCTATCGCTTATAATCTTACGAACGATATATCTTCCCCTTTGCTCTGTCTATTGTACTTGAATGTATTATGTGTAGTATTATAAATGAATGAATGAATAAGATTATTGGCCAAGTATATTCACATACAAGGAATTTGCCTTGGTGCTCCGCCCGCAAGTGACATCATGACACACTGTGAAGATTAAGGATGACACATAAAACTGTAAACATTAATAATAAAACATTATCGTTTAAACGTGTGAATGAAATGAAATGCCAGAGCAAAAGGAGTGGTGATTGGGTAGAGCTACTGCTCGTGGAACCAAGCTTTCCACTGTACCTCTGCTCCTGGAACTCGTGGACTCGTCCCGCGCACGGTTTTGCGGCTGGGATTTAACGCAGGTGTTCTGTTCTGCCGGCAGATAGCCAGACAACAGCAGCAACTCATCCAACAGCAACACAAAATCAATCTCCCTGCAGCAGCAGATTCAGGTACAAGGCCCAGTGGTCACGTTTGTCGATCGCCGCGTGTACCGAACGGCTTTTTGCGCGCGCTAACCAGCCCAGCGGAAAGACAATACGCGATTACAATCGAGCCATATGCGGTGTACAGATACAGGATGAGGGAGGAACATTGAATGGAAGGGCAAGCCAGTAATCGAGGAGAATCTGAGAGTCACCAATGAGGTGGATGGTATATATCAGCTCTCTGGTCATTGTAGGATGGTTCAGTTGCCTGATAACCATCTGGGAAGAAACTGTCCCTGAATCTGGAGGTAGATAAAAATGCTGGAGGAACTCAGCGGGTGAGGAAGCATCTATGGAGCGAAGGAATTGGTGACGTTTCAAAGTTTGATCAAGGATAGTCCGAGGGTCACCAATGAGGTAGATAATAGTCCAGGACCGCTCCCTGGTTGTTGTAGATTGGTTCAGTTGCCCGACAACAGCTGGGAGGAAACTCTCCCTGAATCTGGAGGTTTGTGCGTTTTCACACTTCTGTACTTCTTGCCCGATGGGAGAGATTGGGAGGAAAGGGAGTGGCCGGGGTGCGGCTCGTCTTTGATGATGCTGCTGGCCTTGCCGAGGCAGCGTGAGGTGTAGATGGAGCAAATGGAAGGGAGTGTGTAGGAAGGAACTGCAGGTGCTGGTTCAAACCGAAGATAGACACACAAAATGCTGGAGTAACTCAGCGGGACAGGCAGCATCTCTGGAGAGAAGGAATGGGTGATGTTTCGAGTCGAGACCCTTCTTCAGACTGAGAGTCGCGACACTGTGACTGTCCCAAATCCAGGACCAGAGGACATCGACTTAAAGTGAGGGGTGGGGGGGGAGAAAGATGCATTAGGAACCTGAGGGAAATGTTTCTTTGTACACAAATGGTGGTGGGTTGTATAGAACAAGCTGCCGGAGGAAGTAGTTGAGGCAGGGACTATCATAACAGGCTATGGGCCACACAGACAGGTACATAGATAGGACATCTCTGGATACTTTCAAGAGAGAGCTAGATAGGGCTCTTAAAGATAGCGGAGTCAGGGGATATTGGGAAAAGGGGTACTGATTGGGGATGATTAGCCATGATCACATTGAATGGCGGTGATGGCTCGAAAGGTCGAATGGCCAACTCCTGCACTTATTGTCTATTGTCTATTGATAGGTTTGGAGGGATATGGGCCAAACGTGGGCAGGTGGGACCAGTGTAGATGGGGCACGTTGGTTGGTGTGGGCAAGTTGGGACTAGTGTAGATGGGGCACGTTGGTCGGCATGGGCAAGTTGGGACTAGTGTAGATGGGGCACGTTGGTCGGTGTGGGCAGGTGGGACTAGTGTAGATGGGGCACGATGGTCGGCGTGGGCAAGATGGGACTAGTGTAGATGGGGCACGTTGGTCGGCATGGGCAAGTTGGGACTAGTGTAGATGGGGCACGTTGGTCGGTGTGGGCAAGTTGGGACTAGTGTAGATGGGGCACGTTGGTTGGTGTGGGCAGGTGGGACTAGTGTAGATGGGACACGATGGTCGGCATGGGCAAGGTGGGCCGAAGGGCCAATTTTCCTGCTGTTTGACTCGATGTCTCTTTGGAGTCAGGAGTTTGACTTAAAGGGCGGGATCATGCATAAACATAAATGGTCTGGCATTGCCTGCACTCGAGGGATGGAACTAATTGCTATGTTCACAGCAGGGTGTGTGTCTGTGAGAGGTTGTACAAATTTGGACTAAGGTTATGATTAGTTATGATATAACACTTAGTCGCACCCAGATGATCAGAATGATTGCAGGCGTTTGCAACGTCAGGAAGCTCCTGTGGTATTTCATCCCTGCTGATAATTGTACGACATTTGTCAAAGCTGGAAAGGGTACAGAGAAGATCTACGAGGATGTTGCCAGGACTCGAGGGGCCCTGAGACACAGGGAGAGGTTGAGCCGGCTGGGACTGTATTCCTTGGAGCGCAGGAGGATGAGGGGTGATCTTGTAGAGGTGTACAAAAACCATGAGGGGAATAGATCGGGTAGGTGCACAGAGTCTCTTGCCCAGCGTAGGGTGAATCGAGGACCGGAGGACAAAGGTTCATGGTGAAGGGGAAAAGGTTTAATAGAAATCTGAGGGGTAACTTGTTCACACAGAGGGTGGTGGGTGTATGGAACGAGCTGCCGGAGGAGGTAGTTGAGGCTGGGACTATCCCAACTTGTTAGAAACAGTTGGGCAGGGACGTGGATAGGACAGGTTTAGAGGGATAGGGACCAAACGCAGGCAGGTGGGACTTGTGTAGCTGGGACAGGTTGGCCGATGGGCCTGGTTCCACGCTGTATCACTCGATGACTGTCAGCGATGATATAATTGCACCTTAATTAAACCTGGAATATCTTGTCTTTCAGCAAGTTAACATGCCCTTTGTGATGATCCCAGCCTTTCCGCACAGCCCACAGCCTCTGCCAGTTGGTGGGGACCCCCAGCTGGGTCTTTCAATACAGCCAGGACTTTCCTGTAAACCAGGTATGTAAAGACATCGATGGGCAGCATCTCTGGAGAGCAGCAACCGGTGACGTTTCATGATACTTAGAGACAATATATATAAGCATCTAGATAAACAGGGTCTGATTAGGAACAGTCAACATGGATTTGTGCCTGGAAGGTCATGTTTGACTAATCTTCTTGAATTTTTTGAAGAGGTTACTAGGGAAATTGACGAGGGTAAAGCAGTGGATGTTGTCTATATGGACTTTAGTAAGGCCTTTGACAAGGTTCCTCATGGAAGGTTGGTTAAGAAGGTTCAACTGTTGGGTATAAATGCAGGAATAGCAAGATGGATTCAACAGTGGCTGAATGGGAGAAGCCAGAGGGTAATGGTGGATGGCTGTTTATCGGGTTGGAGGCAGGTGACTAGTGGGGTGCCTCAGGGATCTGTGTTGGGTCCTTTGTTGTTTGTCATGTACATCAATGATCTGGATGAAGGTGTGGTAAATTGGATTAGTAAGTATGCAGATGATACCAAGATAGGGGGTGTTGTGGATTATGAAGAGGATTTCCAAAGTCTACAGAGTGATTTAGGCCATTTGGAAAAATGGGCTGAAAGATGGCAGATGGAGTTTAAGCTGATAAATGTGAGGTGCTACACCTTGGCATGACAAATCAAAATAGGACGTACATGGTAAATGGTAGGGAATTGAAGAATACAGTTGAACAGAGGGATCTGGGTATAACCGTGCATAGTTCCTTGAAGGTGGAATCTCATATAGATAGGGTGGTAAAGAAAGCTTTTGGTATGCTAGCCTTTATAAATCAGAGCATTGAGTATAGAAGCCGGGATGTGATGTTAAAATTGTACAAGGCATTGGTGAGACCAAATCTGGAGTATGGTGTACAATTTTGGTCGCCCAATTATAGGAAGGATGTCAACAAAATAGAGAGAGTACAGAGGAGATTTACTAGAATGTTGCCTGGGTTTCAACAACTAAGTTACAGAGATAGGTTGAATAAGTTAGGTCTTTATTCTCTGGAGCGCAGAAGGTTAAGGGGGGACCTGATAGAGGTCTTTAAAATGATGAGAGGGATAGACAGAGTTGATGTGGACAAGCTTTTCCCTTTGAGAATAGGGAAGATTCAAACAAGAGGACATGACTTCAGAATTAAGGGACAGAAGTTTAGGGGTAATATGAGGGGGAACTTCTTTATGCAGAGAGTGGTGGCGGTGTGGAATGAGCTCCCAGTGGAAGTGGTGGAGGCAGGTTCATTGGTATCATTTAAAAATAAATTGGATAGGCATATGGATGAGAAGGGAATGGAGGGTTATGGTACGAGTGCAGGCAGGTGGGACTAAGGGGAACAAAATTTGTTCGGCATGGACTTGTAGGGCGGAGATGGCCTGTTTCCGTGCTGTAATTGTTATATGGTTATATGTCGAGAGCCTCCTTCAGTCCAATCTCCCCCTTAAAAATACCCATTGACTTGGCCTCCGCAGCCGTCTGTGGCAATGAATCCCATAGATTCACCACCCTCTGAATGAAGAAATTCCTCCTCATCTCCTTTCGAAAGGTACGTCCTTTAATTCTGAGGCTGTGCCCTCTGGTCCTAGACTCTCCCACTTGTGGAAACATCCTCTCCACATCCAGGCCTTTCACTCTTTGGTAAGTTTCAATGAAACGTCACCCATTGCATCTGTACAGAGATGCTGCCTGACCCGCTGAGTTACTCCAGCGTTTTGTGTCTTTCTTTGGTGTAAACCAGCATCTGCAGTTCCTTCCTACACATGCCCTTAGATGTTGGTTTGAAGAGATCAATGGAGAGAAGGAATGGGTGACGTCTCTGGTCGAGACCCTTCCTCCTTTGGGCCGCAGCTTCTGTTTCCATGACGGGCGGCTCTGTTGATTTGAGCAACGATTGTCTGGGATCGCCACCACATGGTTATTTACACGTGTTGTGCACTTCAATGGTATTTTGTTAACTGGAGTCTTTCCCCTCTTTGCTCCAAACCCCTCCCCCCCTTCCCCACACAGGTGAATACACCCTCCAGTTGTTGCCAACTCCCACAGGAGCCAGGAGAACGTCGGGCCCCAGCCCTGCCCACTCCCAGGTCAGTCAGGCCACTGGCAACAGTGGGGGTCATGTCAGTGTTGTGAGCAGCTCACCGTCCATTGTGAGGATTTGTAGACGCACGAGGTCTCTTGCCCAGAGTTGGGGAACTGAGAACCAGAGGAGTTGGGTTTGTGGGAGGCGGGGGAGATTTCATTGGGATATGAGGGGCAATTCTTTTCAGCAAAGGGTGGTGAGTGCACGGAACGAGCTGCCGGAGGAGGTAGGTGAGGCTTTGAGAAACTGCTAGACAGGTACATGGATAGGACAGGTGTGGAGGGACATGGGCCAAACGCGGGCAGGTGGGACTAGTGCAGGTGGGGCATGTTGGTCGGTGCGGCAGGCAGTTAGTTCATCAGAATTTATTAGCTCAGGAGTGAAGGTTTGTAGTGTTCGGGCGCTGTAAGATGAGTGTAGATAAAGTACCCAAGTTGGGCTGAAGGGCCTGTTTTCCTGCCGTTTGCTTCTCGGACTCTTTAAGGGCCTGTCCCACTTGGGTGTCATTTGCGTGTCACGCAGGTGGCGAGCGAAGATTTTGTACATCCCAAAATCCTGGGGCGCCGCGCGCAACCGCACGTCATGCGTGCAACATTCGTGCATCGTGACACGTAAATGACACGCAAAGTCGCCCAAGTGGGACAGGCCCTTCGGAGTCACGAGTTTTTGACTTAAAGGACAGATCAGGGGTGAACATAAATGGGCAAGTTGCGTGGAAGGGGCCGGGAGGAGTCCACAGCCCAGGAGCAGTGGTGGGGGGAGGGGTGGTCTCTGCCACGGGTGAAAGGGCTGACTGTTCCTCTTCAATCCCCCGCTCCGCCAGGAGGAGGCGTCGCAGCCATTGAACCTGACGGCCAAGACCAAGGGCGACATTTCCAAGTCACCGTCGCCACCGCAGACGAAACACAGGAGAGGCCCCTCGCCAGCCACCGCCGCGGAGTTACAGTCCAGCACGGCAGCGGCGTTGTTAACCCGAGGTAACGTACGCCGGGCTCTGTGGTTCTACAGTGGTCGTTCTCTTCCCCTCCGTCACCTCGAACAGATCGACTCGTCTAAGTTGCGTGTGTTTGGGAAGGAACTGCAGATGCCGGTTTACACCGAAGATAGACACAAAAAAGCTGGAGTAACTCAGCGGGGACGGGCGGCATCTCTGGAGAGAAGGGATAGTTGACGTTTCGGGTCGTGTCTGAATAAGGGTCTCGACCCGAGACGTCACCCATTCCTTCTGTCCAGAGATGCTGCCCGTCCCGCTGAGTTACTCCAGATTTTTTGCATCTGTTTACGGTTGTAGAAACATAGAAAATAGGTTTGCAGGAGGAGGCCGTTCGGCCCTTCGAGCCAGCACCGCAGGTTGTGTGCAGTTTAGTTTAGAAATACAGCGTGGAAACAGGCCCTTCGGCCCACCGAGTCCCTGCCGACTAGCGATCCCCGTGCACTAACACACACCAGGGGCAATTTACATTCGAACGAAGCTGATTAAACTGCAAACCTGTACGCCTTTGGAGTGCGGGAGGAAGGCAAAGATCTCGGAGGTCTTTCAATCCAATCTGTCACCTCCACCAGAGTGACTCATCTACAGCAGTGTTTTGTTTAGTTTAAAGATACAGAGTAGGAACAGGCCCTTCAGCCCACTGACTCCACACCGACCAGTACACTAGCAGCGATCCCTGTACACTACACACACTTCCAATCTTTACCAAAGCCAATGATCCTACAAACCTGTACGTCTTTGGTATGTGGGAGAAAACCTGGGCTCCCAGAGACAACCCACGCAGTTCACGGGGAGAACATGCTCTGCCTCTCACGGTCTTTGTTACCCCGAGTCCAAATTCCCACACCACGTCTCTGGGCCTCCAACCGAAGTGGAGATACTGGCTGAAGGTCTCCTGTGTGGGAAGGAACTGCAGGTGCTGGTTTACACCGAAGAGAGATGCAAAGTGCCGGAGTAACTCAGCGGGTCAGGCAGCATCTCTGGAGGAAATGGAACGGGTGACGTTTCTGGTCCGTGACCCTGCTTCAGGTCTCGAACCCGAAACGTCGCCTTTTCCCCGTTCTCCGGAGATGCCGCACGAGTTACTCCAGCGCTCCGTGCCGCTGAAGTGGCCCCTGCATTGGGTTAGGTAGTTCTCGGATCCCCTTGTTCGGTAGGCTACTAACTTTCCTTTTCAACTGCCTTTCTCTAATAGAAATGATAAGTAAAGAAGTTTTCTGGAGGAAACAATTGGGTCAGTAATCATTCATTTTTACGTTTTTAGCCGTGTGTGTCAAGTCAGGCTTTTAGTTTTGTGATGTACTTGGGATGTAACGCACGGCTTTCGGGATCGAGTCGGGGACCTCAGTCTGATCTCCCGCGCTTCCTAGTAACGTTTACTCCAGTTTAGTTTCGTTAGTTTCATCCAGTTATTTTTCTATTTATTTATTTTATTTGTCATTCGATAAAAATCATGAACAAAGTTTGCGCTCAGGTCCGAGCAGCGAAATAGTGCAGTTAAGACATCAATAAATTCTAACTTATATAGTCTGTTTAGTTTAGTTTAGAGATACAGCACGGAAACAGGCCCTTCGGCCCACCGAGTCCGTGCCGACCAGCGATCCCCGCACACTAACACTATCCTACACTCACCAGGGATAATTCTTAGAATAAAGGGGAGGTCATTTAAGACTGAGGTGAGAAAAAACCTTTTCACCCAGAGAGTTGTGAATGTGTGGAATTCCCTGCCACAGAGGGCAGTGGAGGCCAAATCACTGGATGGATTTAAGAGAGAGTTAGATAGAGCTCTAGGGGCTAGTGGAATCAGTGGATACGGGGAGAAGGCAGGGATGGGTTATTGATTGGAGACGATCAGCCATGATCACAATGAATGGCGGTGCTGGCTCGAAGGGCCGAATGGCCTCCTGCATCTATTTTCTATGTTTCTATGTTTAATTTACACTTATACCAAGCCAATTAGCCTACAAACCTGTCGGCCTTTGGAGTGCGGGAGGAATCCCGGAGAAAACCCACGCAGGTCACGGGGAGAACGTGCAAGCTCCACACAGACAGCGCCCGTGGTCAGGATCGAACCCGCGGGCCCCTGGCGCCGTGATGCAGCAGCTCTACCCGCTGCGCCACTGTGCCGCGCCCCCATTGTGACCCCAGAGCCAGGTCGCTTCCCACTGGAGCAGCGGAAAAGGGGCAATAAAGTCAGAACCATCGGGAATGTGGGGAGGAATGGGTTTAGATGAAGCGGGGCCACAGGGAGGTTGATGGTTCTGATGCTGGAAGCGTTCGTTTGTTATCGGGGCGAGGACCGGGTCTGTCGTGGTGCATGGTCAGTGGCAAACCAGTGGTCGCAGCGCCAGAGACCAGGGTTCGATCCTGACTACGGGCGCTTGTATGTACAGAGTTTGTACGTTCTCCCCACGACCGTTTGGTCTAAAATATGACACAGTCTCCACCCAGAACCTCAGACTCTTGGACACAGTGAAAATAAAGTTAGAATCCAAGCAACCACCTCTTCTCCTTGTCCCTTAATATCTCTGTTCTCCTGGATCCAAATCACCACCTCGTCTTGTCTTCAGTCAGAGGGAGGTGAATCTGTGGAACTCATTGCCACAGACGGCTGTGGAGGCCAAGTCAGTGGATATTTGTAAGGCTGAGATAGATAGACTCGTGATTAGTACAGGTGTCAAGGGTTATGGGGAGAAGGCAGGAGAATGGGGTTAGGAGAGAGAGATAGATCAGCTGTGATTCAATGGCGGAGTAGACTTGATGGGCCGAATGGCCGAATTCTGCTCCTATCACCAACAGTGTGAATTTATGAACATCGTACGATAAGAGACAAGGAACAGAGGTGACCGTTTGCACGTCTCAGGATTCTACACATTCACAATGTTTATGCTCATAAGGTCATACGTCATGCGAGCAGAATTAGGCCATTTGGCCCATCTAGTCCACTCCACCATTCAATCATGGCTGATTATCTATCCCTCTCAACTTCATTCTCCTGCTGTCTCCAAAGTTCTACAGCCTCAGACTATGGAAGAGATTCCTTGCTTCACTCTCTAAAGCCTTTATTTCTTTGAAAGAAGTCTCCACACTCACTGCCCCAGCAATAGGAGAAATAATCCAATTCTCTCTCCCCCTCTCTCTCTCTCTATCTCCCTCTCTCTCCCTCGCCCCCTCCTTCCCTCTCTCTCTCCTCTCTCTCTCTCCCTCTCTCTCTCTCTCTCTCTCCCTCTCCCTCTCCCTCTCCCTCTCTCTCTCTCTCTCTCTCTCTCTCTCTCTCTCTCTCTCTCTCTCTCTCTCTCTCTCTCTCTCTCCTCTCCTCTCCTCTCTCCTCTCTCTCCCTCCCTCTCTCTCTCTCTCTCTCCCTCTCTCTCTCTCTCTCTCTCTCTCTCTCTCTCTCTCTCTCTCTCTCTCTCTCCCTCTCTCTCTCTCTCTCTCTCTCTCTCTCTCTCCCTCTCTCTCTCTCTCTCTCTCTCTCTCTTTCTTCTCTCTCTCCCTCTCTCCCTCTCTCTCTCTCTGTGTGACATCATGGTTCTCCTGATCAGTAGTTGGGAATGGGGAACTGGGGAACTGGGGAGCAGCTGCAATTGAGCGTTGCTGTCCAAAGACACAGGGGTTGCGACCAGGGCCACGGACGATGGTGACCCCCTCCCTTGGCTGATGTTGACCCTCCCGTCGGGCTTCAGGTTCCATGGAGCTTGGTGCAAGATGTTGCAACGTGAGGCACCAGCTGTGGGCTCATGTGAGCTCCAACTTGTTTTGTTCCCCGCAGGCTACTCGCTGGAGCAGGACCCAGTCGGGAAGGCGACGCAGAGCCCAAAGATCTTTCTCGGGAAGAGCCGGGCGATGGAAAGTCCGGCTCTGAGCAACGGCAGGAAGGAGAAGGTCAGTGCGGACCAGACGAGGGGCTTCAGAGATACAGCGCGGAGTCTTTGGCCCTTCGGCCCCCCGAGTCGGTGCTGACCCCGTACACTAGCGCTGTCCTACACACACTGGGGGACAATTTACAATTTCACCAAAGCCAATTAACCAACAAACCTTTTTTTAAAAAAAAGCATTTGGTACATGGATACGAAAGGTTTACAGGGATATGGGCCAAACGCGGGCAGGTGGAACGAGTGTAGATGGGGTAATGCGTGTAAGAAGCAACAGGAGATGTTGGTTTTACATTGAAGATAGACACAAAATTCTGGAGTAAATCTGCTTTAGGGTTAGAGGAACAGGCCCTTCGGCCCACCGGGTCCGTGCCGTACGTTTGCGCGATCACCCCGCACCCTTGCCCTATCCTACACACACTGGGGGACAATTTACAATTTTACCGAAACCGATTAACCTACAAACCCGCACGTCTTTGGAGTGTGGGAGGGAACCGGAGCTCCCGGAGAAAACCCACGAGGTCACGGGGAGAACGTGCAAACTCCGTACAGACAGCAACCGGGTAGTCGGGATCGGAAAGCCGGGTCTGTGGCGCCATGCGGCACGTGTTGGCTCTAACCCTGCACTTCCTCACAGGACCTGAGGGTAACGGAATCACCGCACACAAAGCAAGGCGAGGATGGCAGGGCGGTGAGTGGGAATGAAGACTTCATCGGCAACGACCCTGATGGTACGTGGCAGGATATCTCTTTGTCACAGAGTCGCGCAAACATGCCCTCTGTAACCTCGTCGAAACTTCATGGGCAGAGCAACTGTGGACTTCAGAAGGTTTACACCCGTGGCAGAGTCTAGGACCAGAGGCCACAGCTTCAGAATAAAAGGACGTGCCTTTAGAAAGAGGCTGAGGAGGAATTTCTTTAATCAGAGGGTGGTGAATCTGTGGAACTCATTGCCACAGAAGGTTGTGGAGGCCAAGTCAGTGGATATTTTTTTAAAGCAGAGATAAGATAGATTCTTGATTAGTACGGGTGTCAGGGGTTATGGGGAGAAGGCAGGAGAATGGGATTAGGAAGGAGGGAGAGATAGATTAGCCATGATTGAATGCTGGAGTAGACACGATGGGCCGAATGGCCTAGTTTTACTCCTAGATTGTCTCTAGTGTGTAGGATAGTGTGTGGATTCAGCGAGTATAGTTTGGGGCCGGTTTTTTGTCTTATGTCAAGTTTGTATTTGTCGGGGGGGCAGATATACGAGTGGGTGGACACGAGATCCGACCGGCTCTCGGCAGCTGCACGCACACACAACCGCGCCTCATCCGCGGCCGGGATCGAACCGTGTCCGTCGGGGCAATGGCCCCCAGGCCCACGGCCAGCGCCGAGATGAAGGACAACCGTTGCCGAGACTTGTGACCCATGGCCTGGGCATGGGCAGTCGGAATACCGAACTCGCTTATTATATCTACAGTACGAAATAAATCAAAGCAAAACATCTTGTATTCACTGGAGTTTTGAAGGATGAGGGGGGGAATCTTATAGAAACATATAACATTATAAAAGGACTGGACAAGCTAAATGCAGGAAAAATGTTCCCAATGTTGGGCGAGTCCAGAACCAGGGGCCAAACAGTCTTAGAATAAAGGGGAGGCCATTTAAGACTGAGGTGAGAAAAAACTTTTTCACCCAGTGAGTTGTGAATTTGTGGAATTCCCTGCCACAGAGGGCAGTGGAGGCCAAGTCACTGGATGGATTTAAGAGAGAGTTAGATAGAGCTCTAGGGGCTAGTGGAATCAAGGGATATGGGGAGAAGGCAGGCACGGGTTATTGATAGGCCATGAACGCAATGAATGGCGGTGCTGGCTCGAAGGGCCGAATGGCCTCCTCCTGCACCTATTTTCTATGTTTCTAAAATCCACCACCACCCCAAGACAATGTCATAACAAATATACTGCAGAAATGACCACGTCCTCGCATTCCAACCCTGTTGCTTTTGTCGTTGTACCTCAGGAAACTTGGCGCTTCCCGGGACGAGGGCCTACGAGTCGCGAGGCGCCAATCACGAGCACATCAAGCGACCGATGAACGCCTTCATGGTCTGGGCCAAGGATGAGCGGAGGAAGATCCTGCAGACCTACCCTGACATGCACAACTCCAGCATCAGCAAGATACTGGGTGAGGAGCTCGGCTGGGTTTGGTCACGTCAACAGCCCGCGGTGAAGTTAGCCGGCGTAAACGCAAAAAAAAAAATGGCAGCGACCAGGGGCGGCACGGTGGCGTTGCTGCCCCGCAGACCCGGGTCCGATCCTGGCTACGGGTGCTGTCTGCGCGGAGTGTGTCTGGAGAACAGAGACACAGAGTGCTGGATTAACTCAGCGGGTCAGGCAGCATCTCTGGAGAACAGAGACACAGAGTGCTGGAGTAACTCGCTTGTACTCGCTAGAATTTAGAAGATTGAGGGGGGGATCTTATAGAAACGTACAAAATTCTTAAGGGGTTGGACAGGCTAGATGCAGGAAGATTGTTCCCGATGTTGGGGAAGTCCAGGACAAGGGGTCACAGCTTAAGGATAAGGGGGAAATCCTTTAAAACCGAGATGAGAAGAACTTTTTTCACACAGAGAGTGGTGAATCTGTGGAACTCTCTGCCACAGAAGGTAGTTGAGGCCACAGTTCATTGGCTATATTTAAGTCAAGTCAAGTCAAGTTTATTTGTCACATACACATACGAGATGTGCAGTGAAATGAAAGTGGCAATGCTCGCGGACTTTTGTGCAAAAGACAAACAACAAAACAACCAAACAAATTATAAACACAATCATAACACACATATTCTTTTACATAATAGTTAGATGGGAGTTAGATGTGGCCCTTGTAGCTAAAGGGATCAGGGGGTATGGAGAGAAGGCAGGTACAGGATACTGAGTTGGATGATCAGCCATGATTATATTGAATGGCGGTGCTGGCTCGAAGGGCCGAATGGCCTACTCCTGCACCTATTTTCTATGTTTCTATGTAACTCAGCAGGTCAGGCAGCATCTCTGGAGATCACAGTTAGGCCATGTTAGGGGTCCCCGATCCACAACGCCACCTCTCCGTGATCTCCAGAGATGCTGCCTGACCCGCTGAGTTACTCCAGCACTTTGTGTGTCTTTTTTTTGTAAACCTGCACCCCTGCAGTTCCTTGAGTCTTTCCACTGTTCGGTGAATCCGTGGGTCATCTTTCTTGGTGTTATTCCTACAGTCTGGCCCAAAGCAATGCATTAAATTAGGGCGCAATGGCAGAGTGGGGTTAGGAGGGAGAGATAGATCAGCCATAGAAACATAGAAATTAGGTGCAGGAGTAGGCCATTCGGCCCTTCGAGCCTGCACCACCATTCAATATGATCATGGCTGATCATCCAACTCAGTGTCCCGTACCTGCCTTCTCTCCATACCCCCTGATCCCCTTAGCCACAAGGGCCACATCTAACTCCCTCTTAAATATAGCCAATGAACTGGCTTCAACTACCCTCTGTGGCAGAGAGTTCCAGAGATTCACCACTCTCTGTGTGAAAAAGGTTCTTCTCATCTCGGTTTTAAAGGATTTCCCCCTTATACTTAAGGTGTGACCCCTTGTCCTGGACTTCCCCAACATCGGGAACAATCTTCCTGCACGATCAGCCATGACGGGGTAGACTTGATGGGCCGAACGGCCTAATTCTGCTATCCTATCCCTAATGACCTTATGAGCTCCGATCCCGGATTGGAATGAAACGTGTTGAAATAGATTGATGTCACTTCCGCTTAGTTTATTGTCATGTTATCGAGGTACTGGAGCCTAATTTTCCTCCCTTGAGCATTCTCATTGTACAATGGTATCGGACCAGTCCCTTGGCTATATCGGTTGACTTGAACACGTTTCATTTCGACTGGGGAGTAGTTTCGAGAGAAAGCAACGGATTTCATTGAGAATATAATCTCCAGAACACACACACTCCAGTTTTGGAGTGAGACCCATTGTTAATTTTGGTTGCACACCAGGCCCTTTCCGTTGGGAATAATCTGGAGAATGTACACTGCCCTGCACTGGGGAGTTCTTCTGAAACCCCCTGTCCCACGGTACGTGTTCATTCCAAGAGTTCTCCCCGAGTTTTCCCTGATTTCGAACTCGGAGATTTACGGTAATGGCCGCTCGTCGGTGCTCGGGGCTCTCGTGGACGTTTATCAACGCGTTGAAAAAAAACCTTCACCGGTCTTCCCGTGCTTACCTGCCGTTAGCGAGTCTTCCCGTGCTTACCTGCCGTTTAGCGTTACGAGCCGCTAAGAGGCGCCCCCGAGCTCCGACGCACCCGCTACGTACATTCTCCGCGCTTACCAGGAGTTTGATTTTTATTTTTAAACGCGGGAGGGCTCTTGGAATGAACTCGTACCGTGGGACAGGGGCTATAAACGCTGGGGTCCAAAGCGTTTGCGGTTGGTGAAAATCGGAAATAAAAATCAGAAAATGTCAGAAAATAATCGGCAGGTCAAACAGGGAGGGACAAATCCAACGTTTCAAAGACTTCATGAAAGGATAGACAAAAATGCTGGAGAAACTCAGCGGGTGAGGCAGCATCTGTGGAGCGAAGGAAATAGGTGACGTTTCTATTTACTGCGCTCGTGCACTGAAGGCATGTGCGTGTGTACGTGTGTGCATGTGTGTGTGCGTGCGCGCACGCTTGTGTGTGCGTTAGCGTGTGCGTGTGCACGTGTGTGTGGGTATGTGTGTGCGTGTGTGGGTGTGCGTGTGCGTGTGTGTGTGTGCGCATGTGTATGTGTGTGGGTGTGTGTGTGTGCGTGCGTGCGCATGTGTGTGTGTGGGTGTGCGTGCGCATGTGTGTGTGGGTGTGCGCATGTGTATGTGTGTGGGTGTGTGTGTGTGTGCGTGCATGCGCATGTGTGTGTGTGGGTGTGTGTGTGTATGTGTGCGCATGTGTGCGTGCGTGTGAGCGTGTGCGTGTGCGTGTGTGTGTGCGTGCGTGTCTGCGTGCGCGTGTGCTGACGGTTTGTGACTGTGTCCATCAGGGTCCCGGTGGAAGTCGATGTCAAACGTGGAGAAACAGCCATACTACGAGGAGCAGGCCCGGCTGAGCCGCCAGCACCTGGAGAAGTACCCGGACTACAAGTACAAGCCGCGGCCCAAGCGCACCTGCATCGTGGACGGCAAGCGGCTCAGGGTGGGCGAGTACAAGGCGCTGATGAAGTACCGGCGCCAGGAGGTACAACAGTGCTACTCTGTCGGGTGAGTCGCCCCTACAGCCACGGTGGCACAACTGGTAGAGTCGCTGCCTTACCGCGCCGGAGACCCGGGTTCGATCCTGACCACGGGCGCTGCCTGTACGGAGTTTGTACGTTCTCCCCGTGGCCTGCATGGGCTTTCTCCGGGTGCCCCAGTTTCCTCCCACACTCCAAAGACGTACAGGTTTGCAGGTTAATTGGCTTGGCATGATTTGTGAACTGTCCCTAACATGTGTAGGATAGTGTCAGTGTGCGGGGATCGCTGGTCGGCGCGGGCTCGGCCGGCTTCCGCGCTGTATCTCGAAACTAAACTAGTGGAAGCATCCTCCCCACATCCACGCTACACAAGCCAATTAACCTACACACCTGCACGTCTTGGGGATGTGGGAGGAAACCAGAGCTCCCAGAGGAAACCCACGTGGGTCACGGGGAGACCGTGGGCAGAGCATCGAGGCCTTTCACTGTTCATCTGTGTGATATTGATTGTGTCTCCCTCTCCCTCCGCAGCCAGCAAGAGCAAGTCCACCTGCACCCCTCGGACATGCTGTATGGGGGTTCGCTGGCCATGGGCTCTGTGCCAGTGCAGCAGGCCGCAGCAGAGACGTTCCCACCCTGCAGCCCCGACCCTAGCATGCCCGTCATCCTCAACACCCGCAGCCTGCAGCACGAGATGCAGCAGCACGAGGCACCGCCGCATGGCAAGGAGCTGCGGCTGACGGACTCCAGCGCAGACATGTACGAGTATGTGGAAGAGGATGATTCTGATGTGGAGTATCGCAGCGACGGTGACAACGTGGTCCTCACTGACTAACGTGTCTGTGTCTGTCTGTCTGTCTGTCTGTGCGTGTGCGTCTGGCTTTGTGCGTGTGTGTGTGTCTGTGTGTCTGTGTCTGACTGTCCGTGTGCACGCGTGTGTGTGTGGCTGTGTGTCTGTATGCGCGAGTCTGTGCTTGAGTCTGTGTGCGTGTGCACGCGTGTGTGTGTGTGTGTGCATGCGTGTGTGTGTGTGTGCACGCATGTGTGCGTGCGTGCATGTGTGTGTGTGTGCGCATGTGTGCATGTGTGTGTGTGCACGAGTGTGTGTGTGCACGCGTGTGTGTGTGTGTGCACGCGTGTGTGCGTGTGCACGCGTGTGTGTGTACGAGTGCGTGTGCACGCGTGTGTGTGTACGAGTGTGTGTGCACGCGTGTGTGTGTGTGTGCACGTGTGTGTGTGTGTGCACGCGTGTGTGCGTGTGCACGCGTGTGTGTGTGTACGAGTGTGTGTGTGTGTACGAGTGTGTGTGTGTGCACGCGTGTGTGTGTGTGAGTGCGTGTGTGTGTGTGTGTGCACGCGTGTGTGTGTGCACGCGTGTGTGTGTGTGTGTGTGTGCACGCGTGTGTGTGTGTGTGTGTGTGTGTGTGTGTGCCTGTGTCTCTGACCCCATTACGAATCTGAACTTCTACAGTAATGATAGACACAAAGAGCTGGAGTAACTCAGCGGGTCAGGCAGCATCTGTGGAGAGAAGAAATGAGTGTCAATGCGGGTCGAGACTCCAAGAAGGCTCTGTCCTCTGTCGAGGCAAAACGTGATCTATTCCCAAAGACCTCTCAAATACTGTGTTTACCGCACGCGGTACTTAGCGGTATGTTTACTGTGTGTGTGTGTGTGTGTGCGTGTCTGTGTGTCTCTGCCTCTGAGTCTGTTTGTGTCTGGATCTGTGCCAGTCTGGGTGTGTGTGTGTGTCGGATCTGTGTGTGCGGTCTAGGTCTGTGTGTTTGTGTGAGCCTGGTTCGGTTTGTGTGTGCATGTGTGTCAGCGTGCGTGTCTCTGTGCGTGTATCTGCGTCAGTATATGTGTGTGTGTGTGTGTGTGTGGGTCTGTGCGTGTGTCTGTGTGCTGAGTTACTCCAGCGCTTTGTGTATCGTCTGTGTGTGTGTGTCTGCATGCACACGCGTGTGCGTGTGTGTGTTTGTCTGCGCGACTGCGTGTACATGTGTGTGTGTCTGCGTGTGCATGTGTGTGTGTGTCTGCGCGTCTCTACGTGTACATGTGTGTGTGTGTCTGTGCGTCTACGTGTGCATGTGTGTGTGTGTCTGCGCGACTGCGTGTACATGTGTGTGTGTGTCTACGTGTACATGTGTGTGTGTGTCTACGTGTACATGTGTGTGTGTGTCTGCGTGTACATGTGTGTGTGTGTCTGCGTGTACACGTGTGTGTGTGTGTGCTCTCCTTGCCGCGGGGCAAGTTGTGTGCAATTGTACAGACCAGTCAATGCAAGACGTTGCAGATTAATGTCACACAACAAGCGAAACTTGTAAAACCTTTTTAAAATCAACTTTTTTTTCAGTGTTTTTAGTTTCTCCTGATTAAGGAGGGAGGTAAAATAGGAAGGCGGTTGGTGAGACACTGTTCCCTTAGCTTGGAGTGAGGACCTGGCTCAGAGTTGCTGTGTGTGGACGAATGCATCAGGATATCTCTGTTACAGTTACGTCAAGCTTTAATTTAAGTGTATCTTTGCTAAGACCTGGTCCACATTGGCCCAGACGGTTGCATGTACGTAGATCGTACAGAACTCATTATCGTGCGTGAGGCACGATGGCATTTTTTTTGTGTTTATGATGAGAATTGGAAAATAAAGAAAATTTGACAATGTGAATCTTCCTTGATTTCTACAGTGTAATATATGACCATGTTCCTGTTAACAAGAGAGGTGATCTCCCATTAGGGGTCATTTAAATTTATTAGTACTTTCAAAATAAAGTGGAAAATGACGACCATTTTGTCGCTGCCTGGTTTTATTTCACGGCCTCTTCGTTGCAAATAAAAACGCGTTTTTTGGTCTCAGGAATGAAATCGTCCAACGTTGGTGGTAGGGGTCAGCGCGGTGCGTTGAGCTGCTGCCTCGCAGCGCCAGAGACACGGGTTCGATCCCGACCGCGGGCGCTGGCGCTGTCTGTATGGAGTCTGCACGTTCTCCCCGTGACCTGCGTGGGTTTTCTCCGCGTGCTCCAGTTTCCTCCCACACTCCACAAAGACGTGCGGGTTTGTAGGTTGCCCCCCCCACACCCCCATCCCCCCCCCCCCCCCCCCACTAGTCTTCCCCCCCCAGCCCCCCCACCCCACTAGTCTTCTTTCACCCCCCCAGCAATGAGGGATCAACTTGGTGATCGTACTTGATCTTGCTGTACTGAGGGACAGCCAAGTCTATCCTTCTTGGCTAACAACCTTCCAACTTCAGCTTCCGAGACACATGTGCATTTACGTGCCTTATTGCCGGGAAATACGGTATTTAAACACATATAGCATCACAAAATGTACTAACCACATCATTTGTACACAAACTCCATTCTTCTCTCTCTGTTTCTTAAGATGTTCTTAAGATAATGGCAATCCATGTTTGAAAACCCCGCCAAGAAACTTGCACTGTGCATGCGCTGTATGTTGCTGTGCATGTGCTATATGTTGCTGTGCATGCGCTGTATGTTGTTGTGCATGCGCTGTATGTTGCTGTGCATGCGCTGTATGTTGCTGTGCATGCGCTGTATGTTGCTGTGCATGCGCTGTATGTTGCTGTGCATGCGTTGTAGGCTGCTGCTGTGCATGTGCTGTATGTTGCTGTGCATGCGCTGTATGTTGCTGTGCATGCGCTGTATGTTGCTGCACATGTGCATGCGCTGTATGTTGCTGTGCATGCGCTGTATGTTGCTGTGCATGTGCTGTATGTTGCTGTGCATGCGCTGTATGTTGCTGTGCATGCGCTGTGTGTTGCTGTGCATGTGCTGTATGTTGCTGTGCATGCGCTGTATGTTGCTGTGCATGCGCTGTATGTTGCTGCACATGTGCATGCGTTGTATGTTGCTGTGCATGCGCTGTATGTTGCTGTGCATGCGCTGTGTGTTGCTGTGCATGCGCTGTATGTTGCTGTGCATGCGCTGTATGTTGCTGTGCATGCGCTGTATGTTGCTGTGCATGCGTCATATGCGCTGCTGCACATGTGCATGCGTTGTATGTTGCTGTGCATGCGCTGTATGTTGCTGTGCATGCGCTGTATGTTGCTGTGCATGCGCTGTATGTTGCTGTGCATGCGCTGTATGTTGCTGTATGCTGTGCATGCGCTGTATGTTGCTGTGCATGCGCTGTATGTTGCTGCACATGCGCAGTACTGCAAAGGCAGAATTTCAGCTGCCTTCAGCCCCCTGGAAATTGTCGGCTTGCAGCAGCATTGATGGCACGTGGGCTACACAGACCTTCGCGAGTTACAAGCACCACGGATGAAATGCACGGAGAATTATTCCTACCTAATAGATCCATCTCTTAGTTAAGTCACATTTATTTATATAGCACATTTAAAAAACAACTCTCGTTGGCCAAAGTGCTTTACATTTGTTATCAGAATAGTACAAACAAACAAACTACATACATATATACATATAACCCTCGCTCAGTGGACGTCAGGAAAGGCTTGGGAGTAGAGATAAGTTTTTAGTCTGGACTTAAAGGAGTCGATGGAGGGGGCAGTTCCGATGGGAAGGGGGATGCTGCTGTTCCATAGTCTAGGAGCTGCAACCGCAAAGGCGTGGCCGGTCGCCCCTGGGCTTATGCCTAGACCGCGGGATATTCAGCAGCCCCAAGTCGGCCGATCTGAGGGACCTGGAGGTGGTATGTTGGGTGAGAAGACTTTTAATGTAGGAGGGGGCAAGCCCATCGAGGGCTTTGTAGACATGGAGGAGGGTCTTGAAATGTATACGGAACCGCACTGGGAGCCAGTGGAGAGAGGCCGGGATCGGGGTGAAGATGTGGTCCCTTTTTCGGGGGCCCGTCGGGAGTCTCGCTGCGGCGTTTTGGACCAGTTGCAGGCGGGACAGGGAAGATTGACATTATTCTCCCATGCCGGTACTATTTATATTTAATAATTACCATTTTATAATTTTAGTCGGGGTCGGCAGTGCCAACCTTGCTGACCCTGACGGCACGTGCCTAATGTAGACCCTCTTCCCTATCCCCCATCCACAGACACCCAACATTCACAGGCAGGTGAGGCAATGATTCACTTGCACTTCAGACTTTAGAGAGTCCCAGGCCCTTCGGCCCACCAAGTCCATGCTGACCATCGATTACACCGTACATCAGCACTATCTGGTGGGAGATGGGACCGCAGCGATCGTAAGTGATAGGAGCAGAATGAGGCCATTCGGCCCATCTACTGCTCCATACAATCGTGTCTGATCCATACAATCATGTCTGATCTATCTCTCCCTCCTCCTCCTAACCCCATTCTCATGCCTTCTCCCCGTAACCTCTGACACTCAGTGTAAGAAGAGACTGCAGATGTAGGTTTAAACCGAAGATAGACACAAAAAGCTGGAGTAACTCAGCGGGACGGGCAGCATCTCTGGAGAGAAGGAATGGGTGACGTTTCGGGTCAAGACCCTTCTTCAGATATGATCTTATTAAATTGTCGAGGATGCTTGAGGGCTGTGTGGACAAAAGTGCTGGAGAAACTCAGCGGGTGAGGCAGCATCTATGGAGCGAAGGAAATAGGCAACGTTTCGTCCCGAAACGTTGCCTATTTCCTTCGCTCCATAGATGCTGCCTCACCCGCTGAGTTTCTCCAGCACTTTTGTCTACCTTCGATTTTCCAGCATCTGCAGTTCCTTCTTGAACGCTGTGTAACCGGCTCCTGGCTCCTAATTCATACATTGTTGTGATCTCTTTATAGACCTGTGGTGTAAATATCCTCTATTTGAGACTTTGGGCAGGAACTGCACTATCCCAGCAAAGAGGTTTCAAGCTCACTAACGTTCCAGCGATGGTAGCTGAGGCATTACTGCCCTCTGGTGTTGAACACCATCAACTACAGAGCACAGTGCAGTGCAAGGGTGTGTAGGGCAGGAACTGCAGATGCTGCTTTATACCGAATGGAGACACAAGATGCTGGAGTAACTCAGCGGGTCAGACAGCATCTCTGGAGAAAATGGATAGGTGATCTAGAGCGAGACTGAGGAAGAGTCCCAACCCGAAACAGCCGCTGCCTCAAAAAGGCTGGCAGTATCATCAAAGACCCACACCATCCTGGCCACACACTCATCTCCCCGCTACCTTCAGGTAGAAGGTACAGGAGCCTGAAGACTGCAACAACCAGGTTCAGGAATAGCTACTTCCCCACAGCCATCAGGCTATTAAACCTGGCTCGGCCAAAACTATTAATAACCCATTATCTGTTATTTGCACTTTACCAGTTTATTTATTCATGTGTGTATATATTCATATCATGGTATATGGACACATTTATCTGTTTTGTAGTCAATGCCTACTATTTCCTGTGTGCTTATCCAAAGCAAGAATTTCATTGTCCTATCAGGGACACATGACAATAAACTCACTTGACTTGACCTAATCCTTTTCTCCAGAGATGCTGCCTGGCCCGCTGAGTTACTCCAGCATCTTTGACTCTATCAAGAGCCAAGAGTGTTGCGTTACCCTATGATGCCGAGATTACCTATGACGGGAGGTTGCACAGACAGGCAGTTTTTCTGCCGAAAAAGTCGAGATGTGTAAAAAATGATGGACAGATAGCCCAGAGTGGATGTGGACACAATACTGCCAGGACTAACCCCACAGCAAACAAAAAGGGAGGAGAAAAATCCCGGGTGGGCGTGGAACTGAGTCCAAGTCAATGGATATGAAAGGCAGAGATGGATAGATTCTTGATTAGTACTGGGCAGGGAATTTAGAAGTGATGGACCAGCCGTGATTGAATGGCGGAGACGACTTGATGGGCCGAATGGCCTCATTCTGCTCCTATCATGAAGATCTTATGATCTCATAACAAAGACAAGGGCCTGTCCCACTTACGTGATTTTTTCCGGCGATTTGCCAGCACCCGTCCTGGTCGCAAGCGGGCGGCCGGAAATTTCCAGCATGTTGAAAACCCAGCGGCAACCAGAGAGAACATGTCGCGGGGTGAAGCCTGTACGGTCGTGAGTCGTCGCCCAAAGAGCCGTACCTTGTTCTGATCGCCGCTGGGTTTTCAACATGTTGAACATTTTCGGCGACCTATGACGGGTGCCGGCAGTTGCCGAAAAAGTCGTGTAAATGGGACAGGCCCCAACACAATACTGCCAGGTAACCCCCAACAAACAAAAACAAAAATCACAGGAAAAATGTTCCCCATGTCGGGGGAGTCCAGAACCAGGGGTCACACAGTTTAAGAATAAGGTGTAGGCCATTTAGGACTGAGATGAGGAAAAACTTTTTCACCCAGAGAGTTGTGAATCTGTGGAATTCTCGGCCGCAGAAGGCAGTGGAGGCCAATTCACTGGATGTTTTCAAGAGAGAGTTAGATTTAACTCTTAGGGCTACCGGAGTCAATGGATATGGGGGGAAAAGCAGGAACGGGCACTGATTTTGGATGATCAGCCGTGATCATATTGAATGGTGGTGCTGGCTCGAAGGGCCGAATGGCCTGCTCCTATTGTCTGTGCTTCTACCTCCCTTCAATGGACAAAATGCTGGAGTAGCTCAGCGGGACAGGCAGCATCTCGGGAGAGAAGGAATGGTTGATGTTTCGGGTCGAGACCCTTCTTCAGACTTGTGGTGTTTTGTTGTTGAGCCACTGGCAAGATATTGCCCAGTTGCCCACACCATCAAATGCTCTTGCTTACACAGCAACTTGCCCAGGCTCACTGCCATCCAGCACGGTGGCCCAGCTGGTAGAGCTGCTGCCTCACAGTGCCGGAGACCCGGGTTCGATCCTGACCTCGGGTGCTGTCTGCGTGGAGTTTGCTCGTTCTCCCTGTGGACCGCGTGGGTTTCCTCCGGGTGCTCCGGCATCCTCCCACATCCCAAAGACTTGCGTGTTGGTTGGTTAATTGGCTCTGTGTAAATTGCCTCTAGTGTGTAGGGAGTGGATGTGAAAGTGGGTCAATGTAGAACTAGTGTGAACAGGTGATCGATGGTCGGCATGGGCTCGGTGGGCCGAATGGCCTGTTTCCATGCTGCATCTTTACACTCCAGTGGACACTCTGGCATCTGTAAAATTGCCCCTTAACGTGTGGATGAGGAAGTTCTGGTCACCCCATTACACGAAGGATATGCAGGCTTTGGAAAATGTGCAGAGGATGTTTACCAAAATGTGTCAGAAGGAACTGCAGATGCTGGTTTAAACCGAAGATAATAGACAATAGGCAACAGGTGCAGGAGTAGGCCATTCGGCCCCTTCGAGCCAGCACCGCCATTCAATGTGATCATGGCTGATCATCCCCAATCAGTACCCCGTTCCTGCCTTCTCCCCATATCCCCTGACTCCGCTATCTTTAAGAGCCCTATCTATCTCTCTCTCGAAAGCATCCAGAGAACCGGCCTCCACCGCCCTCTGAGGCAGAGAATTCCACAGACTCACCACTCTCTGTGAGAAAAAGTGTTTCCTCATCTCCGTTCTTTTTTTTTCACTTAAATTTTTATTGATTATTAAGAGATATAATAATAATAATAATAATTATATTTATAGAGCACTTTAAAAACAAACATAGCTGCAACAAAGTGCTGTACATCACTAATCATTGACAAAAAAAGTTAATACACAGCAAAAATAACAATCAAAAGAAATAGTAGGAAAAGACATGTAAAATAAAGAAACATCAAAAACACCACAAACAGAAGCAAAGCCTCAGGCATGGTCAAAAGCCAGGGAGTACAAATGCGTTTTAACACTGGATTTGAAGATGGACAGTGAGGGGGCCTGTCAGATGTGCAACGGCAGGGTGTTCCAGAGTGCCGGAGCAGCAACAGAGAAGGCTCAATCCCCTCTGAGCCTCCGACTAGACCGACTATATCTACAAATCAGTGCAACACCATCTCCATAAATAAAACAAAGTAAGAAAAACAGCTATCAAGATAAAAAAAATAAGTAAATAGGGGAAAAAAAAGGAAGTACAGAAATTAAAAAAATTGGAATAAGACCGTGTGGTTCAGTTCCCAAATTAAAAAAAGAAAAATCATTACATTGATTAGTAATCTGGAGATAATTCAATATTCATACAAACATACCATCTCCGTTCTAAATGGCTTACTCCTTATTCTTAAACTGTGGCCCCCTGGTTCTGGACACCCCCAACATCGGGAACATGTTTCCTGCCTCTAGCGTGCCCAAGCCCTTAACAAGATAGACACAAAAAGCTGGAGTAACTCAGCGGGACGGGCAACATCTCTGGAGAGAAGGAATGGGTGACGTTTCGGGTCGAGACCCTTCTTCAGACATGATCTTATTAAATTGTCGAGGATGCTTGAGGGCTGTGTGGACAAAAGTGCTGGAGAAACTCAGCGGGTGAGGCAGCATCTATGGAGCGAAGGAAATAGGCAACGTTTCGTCCCGAAACGTTGCCTATTTCCTTCGCTCCATAGATGCTGCCTCACCTGCTGAGTTTCTCCAGCACTTTTGTCTACCTTCGATTTTCCAGCATCTGCAGTTCCTTCTTGAACGCTGTGTAACCGGCTCCTGGTTCCTAATTCATACATTGTTGTGATCTCTTTATAGACCTGTCAGGGCTGTGGTGTAAATATTCTCTATTTGAGACTTTGGGCAGGAACTACATTATCCCAGCAAAGAGGTTTCAAGCTCACTAACGTTCCAGCGATGGTAGCTGAGGCATTACTGCCCTCTGGTGTTGAACACCATCAACTACAGAGCACAGTGCAGTGCAAGAGTGGGTAGGGGAGGAACTGCAGATGCTGCTTTATACCGAATGGAGACACGAGATGCTGGAGTAACTCAGCGGGTCAGACAGCATCTCTGGAGAAAATGGATAGGTGATCTAGAGCGAGACTGAGGAAGAGTCCCAACCCGAAACGTCACCTAATCCTTTTCTCCAGAGATGCTGCCTGACCCGCTGAGTTACTCCAGCACCTTTGACTCTATCAAGAGCCAAGAGTGTTGATTTGCCATGTAATGCCGAGATTAGGGGTATTAGCTACAGGGAGAGGTTGGGCAGACATGGAATGACAAAAGTTGAGGAGAGGTAGAAACATAGACAATAGGTGCAGGATAGGTTCGAGCAGCACCACCATTCAAGGCCATTCGGAGGGCGTTCACCATTGCCAGGACCACCATTCATGGACTGTGTGGTCCTATGGGAGGCCTACAGGTCTCTCCGTTGCCAAAACAGCTGCTTTCCGGCGGCTTCCTCTACTCAACAACGTTTCTCGGTGTGCCAATCACCCCCCCCCCCCCCCCCCCCCCCCCCCCCCCGGACACTTAAGATTTTTTTATTCAAATCGTTTGCTAGTCGCTCTTCAAGGGAGAGATGCTAAATGCATTTCGTTGTCTCTGTACTGTACACTGACAATGACAATTAAAATTGAATCTGAATCTGAATCTGAATCTGAATCTGAATCTGGTCATGGCCGATCATCCAAAATCAGTGCCCCGTTCCTGCTTTTTCCCCCCATATCCCTTGGTTCCTTTAGCCCTAAGAGCTAAATCTAACTCTCTCTTGTCAAGTGAATCCAGTCAATTGGCCTCCACTGCCTTCTGTGGTAGAGAATTCCACAGATTCACAACTCTCTGGGTGAAAACGTTTTTTCTCATCTCAGTCCTAAATGGCCGACCCCTTATTCTTAAACTGCGACCCCTGGTTCTGGACTCCCTCAACATGGGGAACATTTTTCCTGCATGCACCCTGTCCAATCTTCTAAGAATGTTATATGTTTCGGTAAGATATCCTCTCATCCTTCTAAATTCCAGGGAATCCAAGGCCATTCAACCCATTATTTCATCATATGTCAGTCCTGCCATCCCAGGAATTACCCTGGTGTACCTACGCTGCACTCCCTCAATAGCAAGAATGTCCTTCCTCAAATTAGGAGACCAAAATTGCACACAATACTCCAGGTGCAGTCTCACCAGGGTCCTGCACAACTCCAGTAGGACCTCCTTGCTCCAATCCTCTTACAATGAATGAAGGCCAACATGCCATTCGCTTTCTTCACTGCCTGCTGCACCTGCATGCTTACTTTTAGTAAGCATACCCAGGTCTCGTTGCACCTCCCCCTTGTGCTAATCTGACCACCATTCAGATGGTCCCCGAGGTCAGGATCGAATCCGGGTCTCCAGCGCTGTGAGGCAGCAGCTTTACCAGTTGTGCCACCATGCCGACTGCTAGTGAGTCTGGGCCATGTGCTAGATAATAATCCACCTTCCTGTTGTAGGGACGCAGGTTCGATCCTGACCTCGGGAGCAGTCCATTTGGAGTTTGCATGTTCTCCCGCATGGGTTTGCTCCAGGTTCTCCGGTTTCCTCCCACATCCCAAAGACGTGCGTGTTTGTAAGTCAGGCAGCATCCTTGGAGAACAGGGATAGGTGACGTTTCGGGTCAAGATCCTATCCCAGTGTTTTATGTCTATAAGTAAGTTTACCAGGATGATGTACTGAACATGCTCTGACCAGCCTCTCCTCTCTTCCAGCTTTCTTTCCCACTCCCCCTACACTCAGGTCTAAAGAAGGGTCCCATCTATCCCTGTTCTCCATAGACGCTGCCTGATCTGCTGAGTGACTCCTGCATTTTGTGTCTTTCTTTACCAGAATGATGCCTGGATTCGGGAGTATTAGCTACAGGGAGAGGTTGGATCGAACCCGGGTCTCCGGCGCTGTGAGGCAGGGGCTTTACCAGCTGTGCCAACTTGCTGGAGGTTGAGGGGAAACCTGACAGAAGTATTTAAAATGATGAGAGGCATAAATAAAGAAGAAAGTCAGAACCTTTTTTCCCAGGATGTGAAAGTCAAATACTAAAGGGGCATCGCTTTAAGATGAGAGGAGCAAGGGTTAAAGGAGATGCACGTTCTCCCCGTGACCACGTGGGTTTTCTCCGGGTGCTCCGGTTCCTTCCCACACTCCAAAGACGTGCAGGTCTGAAGATCAATAGGCTTGGTGCACTTGTAAATTGTCCCTAATCATGTGTGCAGGGATCGCTGGTCGGGGCGGTCTCGATGGGCCGAAGGGCCTGCTTCCGCGACCATCAGCGTGTTCCTCCAGGGAAGAAGGGAGACCTCCAGCGGACCGGAGCTGATGGAATCAGAAGCCCACCCTAGAACAGTGCGAGTGACTGTCAAAGGCTTTTTAAGAGTTTAAATGTGTTTCTTACAGACATTTAAAAAAACATCCAGATCCATTGATGTAATCAATTATTTCCCCAAATTAACAAATTTCCCTTCTCCGACACTTGGATTTCATGCCTGACTTCAAATGAACTTATTTAAAACTTCAAAATAAAATGAGGGCATTTTTAATTTGTGTCAAATTATTTCTGGAGCATCAACTGGCCTTTGTATAAACATGACAGTGGGAGCAGGCAGTCGTGGTGTTTAAATGAGCATGGCCTTTCAAGCTTCAGGGCTGGCATCAGTAGAGGCATTTGCAGCCTTGGTGAATAAGGTCCCTCCTGTATTATCTGGTGCTTGAAGCTCGGATAGTACGATCAGGACTGGGAACTGCAAAGCCAGCGCCAAACAGCTGGGAATGTCCGAAAATTGTCTTTTTTCCCCTCTTTTTTTAAATGATTTATTTTTATTAGAAGGGATTGTACAAAGAGGCAACGATGGACATAACGGTTATACAATTTTCATACTGCTTCAGTTTTAACATTTTATAAACGAATAACTAGATCGGAAAAAAAGAAAAGGGAAAGAAAGAGGAAAAGAAAGAATTTCAAGAAAAAAAGAGAAAAGAAAAAATGAAAACCCCAGAAGTAACGACGGTGTGAAAGAAGCGGAGATATATCCCGCGGCCCTTCACTACGCCCGCTCACCCGACCCTAGCGTCGGTTTTGAGTTTGTGTTCAACCATTATGTTGTTGAAGAAATTCGATAAAAGGAGACAATATTTTTTGAAAATTGATCTGGTTGGTCAGTCAAGACGAGCCTTATTTTTTTCTAGATGTAGTGTCTCGGTCATTCCTGTGATCCATATCTTCACTGTAGGGACTGTTGTCTTTTTCCAGTATTTAAGTTTTTTCGCAGTTATTAAACCGTAGTCATGGAAGCGTCTTTGAAATATCGAAAATTGTCTATTTTGCCTTGAAGTACAATCCTACCATTTGATCCCTGAATGTTTAAGAAGGAACTGCAGATGATGGAAAATCGAAGGTAGACAAAGAGAAACTCAGCGGTGAATGTGACGCTGTTGGTCCTAATTCTACATCAAGCTACAATGTGGTCCTGTGCTAACATTTACAGCTTTTTTGTTAAAGTTTCAAAAACCCGTTGAGTTACTCCAGCACTTTGTGTCTTTCTTTGGTAGATATTATAACGATACGATAGAACTTTACTCAACCCCAGAGGGAAATTGGTCACACCACACTTTCAAGAGAGAGCTAGATAGGACTCTTAAAAATAGTGTCAGGTCTACTCTGCCATTGGATCAGGGCTTATCTATCTCTCCCTCCTAATCCCATTCTCCTGCCTTCTCCCCATATCCCCTGACTCCACTATCTTTAAGAGTTAGAGGATTCTGTGGAATTTTTTTTTGCCACAGACAACTATGGAAGCCAAAGTCAGCAGATATTTTTAAAGCAGTCTATTTTTAATAGACAGAATCTTGATTAGTGCGGGTGTCAGGGGTTATGGGGAGAAGGCAGGAGAATGGGGTTAGGAGGGAGAGATTGAATGGCGGAGTAGACTTGACGCTAATTTTAAGAGTCCTATCTATCTCTCTCTTGAAAGTATCCAGGGAACCGGCCACCTCCATCGGAATCTGCATTTCATTGTTTGTTATACCATGTTTACAGACCTAAGACAGACACAAAATGTTGGAGTAACTCAGCGGGACAGGCAGCATCTCTGGAGAGAGGTGTACAGCTGAGTTACTCCAGTATTTTCTGTCCACCTTCCATGTAAAGCAGCATCTGCAGTTCTTTCCTACACTGATGCAAGTAAGAATGGCCTGAACTTTAACAGCAGCATTAATGTACAGAGGGATCTTGCGGTCCAACTCCATAAGTTTAGTTTTCAGTTTAGTTTAGAGATTCGGCACGGAAACTGGCCCTTCGGCCCATTGAGTCCGTGCCGACCAGCGATCCCCACACACATTAACACTATCCTACGTATACCAGGGGCAATTTACACTTATACCAAACAAGTATACAAACCCAAGGCAATTAACCCACAAACCTGTACGTCTTTGGAGTGGGGAAGGTAACCGAAGATCTCGGAGAAAACCCACGCAGGTCACGGGGAGAAGGTGCAAACTCGGCACAGACAGCACCCGTAGTTGGGATCGAACCCGGGTCTCTGGCGCTGCATTAGCTGTAACTCTACCGCTGCGCCACCGTGCCGCCATGAATGAGGCTTCACTTTAGTTTATAGTCACGTGTACCGAGGTAGAATTTGTTGCGTGCCACCCAGTCAGCAGAAAAACTATATATCATTACAATCAAGCCGTCCACAATGTACATATATATGCAGGATAAAGTCCGGTGCAGTCCGATTAAAGATAGCCCGAGGGTCTCCCTCCACTGAGGTACATGGTAGGTCAGGACTGCTCTCTAGTTGTTGGTAGGATGGTTCAGTTGCCTGAATACAGCTGGGAAGAAAATGACCCCGAATCTGGAGGTGTGAGTTTTCACACTTCTGTACCTATTGCCCGATGGGAGTGGGGTGGCTGGGGTGAGACTCGTCTTGTTCAGGAAGATGTTGGGGGAGTCCAGAACCAGGGGTCACAGTTTAAGAATAAGGGGTAAACCATTTAGAATGGAGACGAGGAAACACTTCTTCACACAGAGTTGTGTGTCTGTGGAATTCTCTCCCTCAGAGGGCGGTGGAGGCCGGTTCTCTGAATACTTTCAAGAGAGAGCTAGATAGGGCTCTTAAAGATAGCGGAGTCAGGGGATATGGGGAGAAGGGAGGAATGGGGTACTGATTAGGGATGATCAGCCATGATCACATTGAATGGCGGTGCTGGCTCGAAGGGCCGAAAGGCCTACTCCTGCACCTATTGTCTATTGGCATATGGTATGCTTGCCTTCATTGGGTGGGGCATTGCATAGGAGTCTGGAAGTCATCATATAGCTTTACAGGAGTTTGATTAGACTGTATTTTGAGCATTGTGAGCAGTTCTGGTCCCCCATTACACAAAGGAGATGGAGGATTTAGAAAGGATGTCCGTATAAGAGGGTTTTAGTCACAGGAAACAATTGCACAGACTTGGATATTTTTTTCTGGATTGCCAGAGGTTGTGGGGAGACCTGATATAATTATATAAAACCTCGCTCTGCCTCTGCCCTCTCGCTGCCTCTGCCCACTCTCTCTACCCCCCTCCCTCTCCCTCTCTAGCCATGCCTGCGAGTTGGGGGCTATGCGTGAGTGGATGGGGCGGGGGATGGGGTCAAATGAGTGAATGAATAATATTAATATAATATCAAGGGGGGGGGGGTGTGTAGTGTGTGTGTGGTTAGTGTGTGTGACGCCGCAGGCCGCCCCTGGCCCCCCCCCCCAAACGCTCGTTGAGGGGACGGGACCCAACGGGTCCCACTTGGTCTAGTAATTATATAAAACAATGAATTACATTAGCAGTCTGAAGAAGGGTTTCGGCCCGAAACGTTGCCTATTTCCTTTGCTCCATAGATGCTGCTGCACCCGCTGAGTTTCTCCAGCCTTTTTGTGTACCAATGAATTACATAGATTGGGTGAACTATTTCCCAGGATGGAAATAACAAATGTTAAATGGCACAGCTGTGAGGTGAGATGGACAAGTCATGTTAAGCTGAAAAGGGTGCAGAAAAGATTCACGAGGATGTTGCCAGGACATGAGCACCTGAGTTATCGGGAGAGATTGAGCAGACTAGGACTTCATTCATTGAAGTACAGGAGGATGAGGGGTGATGCTACGGAGGTGTACAAGAACATGAGGGGAATAGATCAGGTAAATGCATTGTCTTTCACTCAAGAATACGGGAATCGAGAGGATATAAGTTAAGGGAGAGGGGAGGAAAGATTTAATAGGAACCAGAGGAGCAACTTTTTTTTACACAAAAGGTGATGGGTGTATGGAACGAGCTGCCGGAGAAGGTAGTTGAGGCAGGTTTGGGCGCAACCTTTAAGAAACATTTACACAGGTACATGGATAGGACAGGTTTGGAGGGATATGGACCAAACGCAGGCAAGTGGAACTTAGGGTAGATGGGGCATGTTGGTTGGTGGGAGCAAGTTGGGCTTGCTATAAATGTCACCAGCTCCCCAGGCTAAAGTCCCAGGCATAAAGGACATCTCACAGGGAGCCACAGCTTTAAGAAGTTGCCTGAAGAGCATGTTGGCGATTCTCATTCCAGTGTTCTGCAATAGGGTGGTTTATTTGCTTGCATTGTTTGCTCATCATCCACATACCTTACAGTCGCCTGCTGCTGTACCAGGTGACCAGTAAACGGTTGTTCAAAGCACTAACTACGTGGGTACATTCCGCACATCACTGTAATCTGCAGAAACCGAAACACATTCAGCGCAGCAGGTAGATCTGCTGCCTCACATCACCAGAGACCCAGGTTCGATCCTGACTACGGGTGCTGTCTGTGTGGAGTTTGTGCTTCTTCCCTGGGACCTTGTGGGTTTGCTCCAGGTGCTCCGGTCTCCTTGGCTTCATTAGGTTAATTGGCTTCTGTAAATTGTCTCTACTGTGTAGGATGTGATAGTGGAATAACATAGTTTTTGTGAGCGGGTCAGCATGGACCCGAAGGGCCTCTTTCCACATGGTCTCTCTAAATTAAAATAATAGAAATGCCCAAACAGCATCAGTGGAGAGAATCAAATGTTTAAGAAGGAACTGCAGATGCTGGAAAAATCGAAGGTTGACAAAAATGCTAGAGAAACTCAGCGGGTGAGGCAGCATCTATGGAGAGAAGGACTAGGCGACGTTGCGGGTTGAGACCCTTCTTCAGACTGATGTCGGGGGTGGGAAAAATAAAGGAAGTGGCGGAGACAGTGGGCTGTGGGAGAGCTGGGAAGGGGAAGGGAAGGAGGGAGAAAGCAAGGACGACCTGAAATTGGAGACGTCAGTGTTCATACCGCTGGGGTGTAAACTACCCAAGCAAAATATGAGGTGCTGCTCCTCCAATTGACGGTGGGACTCACTCTGGCAATGGAGGAGGCCCCAGGACAGAAAGGTCAGATTCGGAATGGGAGGGGGAGTTGAAGTGCTGAGCCACCGAAAGGAGTTTTGTTCACCAAAGTTGGCACTTTGGCTAATCAAAGTCTCCGTACCAACCTCGACAGTGGACATAATTTGGTCTTAGCAACTCTATTTAAACCACAGATGCATCATCCGCGATTGTCAGTAATGATGGCAGAAATGTTATCTGTCTATTCCTTCCACAGATGCTGCCCAACCCAAAGATAGTCCAGACGCTTGGGCGTTTTGCTCAAGATTACACAATCTACGATTTATTGTGTCGACATTATTGATTGCCAGTAGTGCTGGGGTGGGAGATTGCAACCTTCACGTGGTCCGCCCAGTTTCGACGAATGCGATCAACCCGGCATGCACAATCAAATAGAACAAGTTGTCCCACAACTTTAGGGTGTGCACAAGAAGCCACAAGTGCTCTGTGCATGGGCCATCACGAGGTGCATTAAACTTGCCTGTGTTGGGAGCTAGTACGCAGTGTGCAGTACACAAACCTTTGTTATAATGGCTTCCAGTGTAACCAGCAGCCTGTGTTATCGACTCATATCGGTAAAAAGGTCCTTTGGCCCAACTTGCCCCCATGTCCCATCTACATTAGTCCCACCTCCTTGTGTTTGACGGGAAGCAGGAAGAGGTATGATAATGAATAGCTGTGCTGGCTCGAAGGGCCAACTCCTACACCTATTTTGCTATGACCCATATCCCTCCAAACCTGTCCTATCCATATCCCTGTCTAAATGTTTTTTACACATTGCGATAGTCCCAGTCCCAACTACCTCCTCTGGCTGAAGAAGGGTTTCGGCCCGAAATGTTGCCTATTTCCTTCCCCCATCAGTCACAATAAGGGTTTCGGCCCGAAACGTTGCCTATTTCCTTCACTCCATAGATGCTGCTGCACCCACTGAGTTTCTCCAGCTTTTTTGTGTACCTTCGATTTTCCAGCATCTGCAGTTCCTTCTTAAATACCTCCTCTGGCAGCTCGGTTCATATGCCTACCACCCTTTGTATGAAAAACTAACCCCTCAGATTCTTATGAAGTCTTTCTCCCCTCACCTTAAACCGAGGTCCTCTGGTTCTCCATTCCCCTACTCTGGGCAAGGTTTAAAGCGTGCTCAGAGTCCGCTATAACCTTTATAAAGATGTCCGTAATAATGAGTGGCGCAGTGGCGCAGCAGTAGAGCTACTGTCGTACTGTATCACCCAGTTCAATCCCGCCTACGGGCGCTGTCTGTACGGAGTTTGTACGTTCTCCTCGTGACCTGCATGAGTTTCCTCCCCCACCAAAGATGTGCAGTTTTGTAGGTTAATTTGCTTGGTATAAAAAAATGTACATTGTCGCTTGTGTTAGCGTGCAGCACGGGATCGCTGGGACTCGGTGGGCCGAAGGGCTTGTTTCCGTACTGTATCCCTGAAACAATGGTCTATTGTGCTCTTAGATTTTTGCCGCTGGTTTCGATTGCAGCTTGGTTCTCTGCGAGAGACTCGCCGAATTAAATCCAGTTAAAAAATAATACAACATGCAAAGTGCACAAAAAAAATCTTCCAGAGATTACTTTATTTACAAGGTTATTTAGCAGTACCCTCAAAATGTTTACAAGTTCCACAGGAGGTAGACAAATTTATCCAGTCCCTGAACTCAATTTGCCACCACTTTCACCCAAGATAGCAGACTGTTTGTTCTCCCGCACGTGTGGCCACGTCGATCGTAACCGGCAACTGAGAGCAAAGATTTGATCCAACAAAAATGCAAATCCACACAGATGCCACGTGCGAGGGAGATGAATGAAATTAGTTTGATCACAGGAGGGTTGGAACTCACGAGCCAGGTCCACTGCGACTAAGTTTTCTTAAGTTAAGATTCGGAAACATTTTGCGATTTTGATTAACAGGTCCCTCGCCATCATAAGGTTTATGAAGCAAGGCAAAAACAGAACGGAGATAGTGCTTTTCACTTTCTCTCTGCGACGGGCCCGTATTTTCCCTATCTACTCTGGAATCAGCTTGCTTTGAGAAAACAGTGACTTGCTATCACAAGCCTCCTGAACAAAGGGACGGCTAGATCACCGACCAAGTGTTTGCGGGACTGTGGTTTAAATCGAATCGTTTTAAGAGAATCTTGGAGAGTCAGTGCTTCTCAGGTTAAGTGCCCCCGTCATTAATCAGATACTAAAAAAAAGGGAAGAAAAAAAAAAATTGTCTGCTCAGTCTAAAACTGGACAAAGTATAAACACACACACACACAGATAAATAGCATCGTTCACTGGTTTATAAACAAGCATCGAGAAAAAAAATTGCAGCATCGTAATTACAAAATGTACAGAAGATCTGCATTCCAGTAATCAGTTTGAAATACATCTCTACACTTGGACAGGGGATTCGACACAGATGAGATGACAGTAGTTGAGATGTTAAGACTGGTAACAGAGGCAGGGGAGTTGGGGTAGGGGCAAGGGGACAGGAAGAGGGAAGGTTTAAAATGGTTACCATTTCAGCAGCTGAAATATAGACAAGAGCCATTCACGGCTCCCACTCCTCCTCTAGACCTCATGTTGCGCTCTCCAAAGCAGACCCCCCCCCCCACCCCCCTCCCCTGTTGTTTCGGCACAAGAAGGCTGGAGTTCCTCAGCGGGACAGTCAGCATCTCCGGAGAAAAGGAACAGGGGACATTTTGGGTCGAGACCCTTCTTCTGGACTCTCGACCCTAAACATATTCTTCGCCTATTCCTTTTCTCTAGAGATGGTGCCCGATGCTGAGTTGTTCCAGTTTTTTTGCATCTATCTTGGGTTCAATCCGGCATCTGCAGTTCCTTCCCACTACCTCTGCTGTGTTTGGAAAGGAGAAGTGAGCCACAGAGGAAAACCCAAGGGCTGGTTTGTTGAACAATCTCTTGTATTCTGTCTAGATGAATAACAACTACCTCACCAACTCCGCAGCTTCAGAAAGAAAAAGGGATTTTCCATTTTATAAAAAGTGGGACCAGTTTTGTTCATTACTATTTACATCCAGAGCAGTGAAGATCTCGACTAGAAACCAACTGCGACCTCACTGCAAAACTGCACGGCTGGTTAATGATGATGGAACCTGGCTGTTGCATGCACTGCCCAATGCATGCACTGCCCTGCCCAGCGCATGCAGGTCCTACTTCAGATGTTACAAAGCCGCCTTTGAAGGAGAGAGGTGAATAGGGAGTTGAGAGATGAATAGGGAACTGAGAGATGAATCAGTAAGCGAGACTTCACGTGGAAAGGAGGGGTGGTGGAAGCTGCAGGGGGCTGAGGGCAGTCAGGCCAGTTCTACAATGTGTTGCCACTGAAGTAGTCGGCAGAGGTTATGGGGAGATGGCAGGAGAATGGCGTTAGGAGGGAGAGGTAGATCAGCCATGATTGAACGGCGGAGTAGACTTGATGGGCCGAATGGCCTAACTCTGCTCCTATCACTTATGATCTAATGACAGTACATGCTGGATATACTCGGTCCGTCAGTAAGCAAGTGTTTTAGAGCAGCTGGTAGAGTGGCTACTTCACAACACCAGATGCCCCAGCTTCATTCCTGACCTCGGCTGCTGCCTGCATGGAGTTTGCACGATCTACACGGGTAATCAGTTCCCTCCCACCCTGCGTTGGTTGTTTAACTGGCCAGGGTCAATTGCCCCCCCACGTATGTAGGTGCAGGTGAGAGAAATAAACAATTAATGCTGCAGTTTAAATCGCCATTCATTGGATTTTTGCCACTACTGCTCCCAAGCCAAAATCTCGGCCACAAACCATAGTTTTTGTGCAGGCCAGTGGTCTAAAGAGTTGACGTCTCGGAGGGAGCAAAGGATTCCAGGCTGGTTGATGCATGGCACAAGAATGTGCCCACACCTTTAGCTGCGGGTATGTAACCCTGGCAGCTAGCAAGTAGCCACCCACCAGGGCCAGGCATTATAGCCACCACTACCTCCGTATCATGGGCACCCTGCCTATGTGGTCTGCATCTATGGATTATGAGTCAGTCTTAGTGCCACGTTCCCCTCTCCCCCCCCCCCCCCCCCCCCCACTCCCGTCAACCCCTCCCAGTGCTGGCAGAGAGGGGGCATGCCCTGAGGAATGGGATGGCACACACGTTGTCCCAGGTTCAAATCCCACTCCTGCTTGTGCTCACACATTTAGTTTATACATCAAACAACCACATGCATTCACTGCGGCGGCGTGTTTGGGACATCCGGGCATTGCTCAGTAACAACTGCAGACATGAGTTCCAAGGTGATTACCAGCACTTGCAGATGCTGATGTTTGGACTGGGACCCTTCTTCAGACTGGGTCTGACTTCAGACTGAGCAGCGTGGGCACAATAACAAAATCCCCCTCCAAATAGTCAGTAAACGTTCCAACAAAAACAGCCCACTGCTTCTCCTCCGCCCGCCCGCCCGCCCGCCCCTCCCACCCACCCACATCACAGTTTTGGTTTGCTCCTCAACCTGGTCCCCATTGAGTGCAAGCTAGATCTGGAATGCCGTTCAGTTCCCTGCGTTTCACGAGGGCGATGACAAGGAAGGTGAAGGGGGAAACAAAGGGCGGGTGGGGAGGTGGGAGGGGAGAAGAAACACTTCTTTCGTCTATGAGCCTGGGCACAAAATAGGATTCAAACTAAAAGTGAAACATGAAGTCAATGCTCTGGGGCAGGTGTCTCCATGGCTGTGCCACAAGGAAGCATGAGGTCAATAATTGGGGGGGGGGGGGGGGGAAAGGGGGCCTTGTTTGCTTCTCAAACCACAGGGATTAGGCTCAACGAGTTGGCGAAGAGGAAGGGAGTTTGTTTACTGATAGGACTGCCAGGGGCCCCATTGTGTACCACGGTGATGGAATGCCATTCTGCCTGGATCACGCCGGGCTTTGGAGAGCGGTGACACAAGGCTTCATCTTGAAGTACTGGTTGAACCGCAGCACACTATACCTGCAAGACAAAATAGGACAGTTATTGAGGGAGGAAAGAACATCAACAGTCGCGGCTATCACCAGTGGAGGTGAAGCCATTTGAGTTGCGTTGGAGAGGGTTCAGGAGGTGGTTTTATGGAACTCCATGTCAATGAAAAAGTATCCACTTTGCTCGAATTTTCTCCTTGAGAATGAGATTAGTGATTATGCACAGAGACGCAAGGAACCGCAGATGCTGGACTCTTGAGAAAACACAAAGCACTGGAGGAACTCAGCGGGTCAGGCAGCATCTGGATAGGTTGGTTAGAGGGTGAAGAAGGGTCTCACCCCAATACATTGCTTTCCATTCCCTCCACAGAGGCAGCCTGACTCGTTGAGTTTCCCCTGCACCTTGTGTTTTGCAAGTGGTTATGCAATGTTGCTTCTGGCATGAATAGTTCTGTAGTTATAGTTGGGGACAAATTGTTAGCTGGAGGTGGATGATTGGAATTTTTGTTTGGCTCAGAAATTAAAATAAAAAGTATGTGGAATGGAATCTAACAATGGGGGTGGGGAATACTGGCTCATGATGAGAGTTGAGCAGGGTATGGATGGTGTTAGCCCCTGGATACTTACCCTAAGAAATCGAAGTCTATTGTGGAATACTTGGCTTGAATCAGTGCCCAGAACCCCCAGAAGAAATGAGATGCCTGAAAGCAAAAATTTCAAAAAGGACTATTTTAAGTTAATTTTCAATCATGTATCTAAGTTATTACTAGCACAGTCTTGTGTTTCTTTCACAGGGGCCTACGAGAGGAGGGGAGGGGTGAGGGTCACAGAGAACTGTGTGGTTGGGCATGGCTGTGTTAAATGTGCTTGTGATGTGAACCAGGGTTAATCCTGGTACATATGTTGGCGTTGCCAGTTACCATGGGTGGGTATCTGGATCCTATCATTTAAGGATAAAGGGAATCTTTTAGGACTGAGATGAGAAAAACATTTTTCACACAGAGAGTGGTGAATCTCTGGAATTCTCTGCCACAGAAGGTAGTTGAGGCCAGTCATGGGCTATATTTAAGAGGGAGTTAGATGTGGCCCTTGTGGCTAAAGGGATCAGGGGGTATGGAGAGAAGGCAGGGATGGGATACTGAGTTGGATGATCAGACATGATCATATTGAATGGCGGTGCAGGCTCAAAGGGCCGAATGGCCTACTCCTGGACCTATTTTCTATGTTTCTATAACCCATCATCAATTTTCAATTGGCAACCCCAGAAACATAATGTCAGGAGGTAATTAAATGAACTCCTACAGATAAAAGCAAGACTGCCAAATTGTTTAAAATGTTGGTGCAACTGTGGTTTAGTCACACAGGGATCATCTGATCTGTCCAAGCTGGACTGGAGGGTTAAGAGTTTAGAGATACAGCGTAGAAACAGGCCCTTCGGCCCACCGAGTCTGCGCCGACCAGCGATCCCCCCCCGCACACTAGCAGTTTCATACACACTAGGGGCAATTTATAACTTTACCGAAGCCAATAGTCCTGCAAACCTGTACGTCTTTGGGACGTGGGAGGAAAACGGAGCACCCGGGGAAAAACCACGCTGCCACAGGGAGAACATACAAACTCCGTACAGACAGCTCCCATAGTCAGTGTACAGACACACGATAAAGGGAACAACGTTTAGTGCAAGATAAAGTTCTGCAAGGTCTGATTAAAGATAGTCCGAGCAACTCCAATGAAGTAGATGGTAGCTCTCCAGTTTGTGAGAGGATGATTCCATTGCCTGCTAACAGCTGGGAAGACATTTGCCATGTGTCACATTTGTTAGATGTAGTGACACTCTGCGTGTTGAGTGGGATGTAAATGCTCACTTGTTGAGTTCTTCCAAAGTTAGGTTAGCTTTGACTTAAGAGAATCATGGGATATGGTGTATTGGGATGGCAGGAGCTGCACATATACAAAGTCTAAGGAGATGAGAGGACCTAGTGCAAAGTTATTAAATTATTTTTGTAAAGAAAAGATTGCACGCTTCCATATAACCCGTATATAATTCTGTTCTTGACGCATTTATTAAACTGCCCATCTCATATGCCACCTAAAGCCCCTGTCCCACTGCAATTCTCCCGAGTTTTCCCCCCCCGATTCGAACTCGGAGAATGCCCGTAGCGGGTCCGTAGGAGTTCGTGGATGTCTCGTCGCGGCTCGTAATGCTAACGGTAGGTACTCGGGACATCCAGTAAACTCGTAACGTTTTTTCACCCTGCAAAAAAATGTCCACGAGTAAAAAAATACTCGTGATGAAAAAATGTGTTACTTTTTACTTGTATGAGCCGCTACGAGACATCCACGAACTCCTACGGACATTCTCCGAGTTTGAATCAGGGGAAAACTCGAGAGAACTCTTGAATTACCTCGTACAGTGGGACAGGGGCTTAACTTCCTTTAGTTTTAGTTTAGTTTAGAGGTACAACGCGGAAACAGGCCCCTTTGGCCCACCGAGTCCGACCAGCAGTCCCCGCACACTTACACTATCCTACACACACTAGGGACAATTTGCACTTGTACCAAGCCAACTAACCTACAATCCTGTACGTCTTTGGAGTGTGGGTGGAAACCGAAGATATCGGAGAATACCCACGTGGTCACGGGGAGAACGTATAAACAGCACCCATAGTCGGGATTGAACCCGGGTCACTGGTACTGCAAGCGTTACAAGGCAGCAACTCTACCATTGCATCACCATGCCACCCTAATTAGAACACGTAGTTCTAAACTCAGTTGGTGAGCAAGAAGGATTACAACACGAAACTTCACCTATTCCCTTTTTCCCCCCCCCCAGAGATGCTGCCTGACCTGCTGGGTTGCTCCAGCTTTTTGTCTCTCTCTTTTCCAATCTCAGCTCTTGGGAGTTCTGCTTGACACTTCTTGTCAATCCCTTCTTATTTCCAGTGAGAAGGAATAATACCCAAGGTCAGAACGTGTCCAGCGTTTCAAAACTAACCCAGCTCAAGGTTTAATAGCGGCATATTTAGTTCAATAAAACAAACAGAGTATTGAGCGCAGAGGTTGGGAGGTCATTCTGCAGTTACACAAGACGTGGGTGAGGCCACATTTAGAGTATTGCTTTCAGTTTCAGGCACCATGTTACAGGAAAGATTTTGTCAAGCTGGAAAAGGTGCAGAGAAGATGTCGGAGGATGTTGCCGGGACTAAGCTATAGGGAGAGGTTGAGGAGACTAGGACTTCATTCCTTGGAGCGCAGGAGGATGAGGGGTGATCTCATAGAGGTATAAGAAAATCATGAGAGGAAGAGATCGGGTGAATAGTCTTTTGCCCAGAGTAGGGGAGTAGAGAACCAGAAGACATGGGTTTAAGGTGAAGGGGGGGGGGGGGGGGGGGGGGGGAGGAGAGGGCCGACTTTTTTTTTTACGCAAAGGGTGGTGGGCGTCTGGAACGTGCTGCCAGAGGAGGTAGTTGAGGCAAGTACTATTGCACCGTTTAAGCAGCATTTAGACAGGTACACGAGTATGATAGGTTTAGAGGGATATGGGCCAAATGCAGGGGGGGACGGGGGACGAGTGTAGATGGGGCATATTGATCGATGTGGGCAAGTTGGGCCGATGGATTTGTTTCCACACTGAAGGACTCTGACTATCTGTACTGTACGCCAGGATACTTTATTACTTATGATCTAAATTTTATGCCAACATAAGAGATCATTCTGAACTTTGGCCAGGTCTGTGTTCCAGTCTACACTTCCTTTACCATAGCAAGATAAGTTACCAATCATATTAAATAGATTACAAATTAAAAAAACTGCTCCACTACATAACCTGCATATCTTGACTCACTCACCCACAACATACCAGACCCAAAAGTGATTCATATCTGGCTTTTGGAACAATTGCAAATGTGCGTATGTGTGTTTATGGTGAGAGGGTGGCGAGGAAAAGGAGGCAAACGGGACCTTTTGTCCAAGCCTCAGGCACATCGTGGGGTTCGCAGTGTTTAGAGATACAGCGCTGAAACAGGCCCTTCGGCACACTGAGTCCATGCTGACCATCGACTACCTGTTCACACTTGTTCTATGTTATCCCACTTCTCATCCACTCCCTACACACTGGGGGCAACTTTCAGAGACCAATTAACCTACAAACCCACACGGTTGTGGAACGTGGGAGGAGACTGGATCACCTGGGGAAACCCCATACAGTCACAGGGAGAACGTACAAACTCCACACGGCAGGCAGCATCAAAGGTTAGAATCGATCCCGAGTCTCTGGTGTTGTGAGGCAGCAGCTCTACCAGCTACCCCACCCTAACTTAAAAACAAAACCACCAAATGGTGGTGAATCTGTGGAATTCTTTGCTGTGGAGGCCAAGTCAGTGAATATTTTTAAGGCAGAGATAAATAGATTCTTGATTAGTACAGGTGTCAGAGGTTAGGGGGAGAATGCAGGAGAATGGGGTTAGGAGGGAGAGATAGATCAGCCGGGATTGAATGGCGGAGTTGATGGGCCGAATGGCCTAATTCTACTCCCATTCGTTACATCAGTCGCCATCTTAGTGACCAATAGGCACACCAGAGTCCATATAATCTTCTGCATCAAACAAACTGCCCCAGCTTTGTGGGTGAGGGCTGATGTGAGTACAGTCCACACCCAGTCGGTGCACAATGTTGTTGATCTGTCTTTATTAGGTTTGCTCAACTTTGAACAGAGCACACGGGCTACAGGAACAGCGCATCCACGGCAGTGAAGATGCCTTCAACTACAAATCTTCCATCGCAACTTCAGTTTTCATTCCATTTTAAAAGCCAAACTGAGCATTTTAAAATAGCATCATAGTACACGTGGCATTAAACATGGATCTGTATAGGGGCAGCACTCCGGTGAGTTGCAGAGGCCCCATTTAGAGTATTGTGTCCAGTTCTGGACGCCATGTCATAGGAAATATGTTGTCACGACGATATGTTACAAGGATGTTGCCAGGTCTCGAGGGCCTGAGCTATAGGGAGAGGTTGAGCAGGCTAGGACTCTATTCCTTGGAGTGCAGGAGGATGAGGGGCGATCTTATAGCGGTGTACAAAAATCATGAGAGGAATAGATTGGGTAGATGCCCAGAGTCTCTTGCCCAAAGTAGAGGAAGCGAGAACCAGAGGACATAGATTTAAGGTGAGGAGGGAAAAGATTTAATAGGAACCAGAGGAGTACCCTTAAAAAAAGTTATACAAAGGGTGATGGGTGTATGGAACAAGCTGCTGGAGAAGGTAGTTGAGGCAGCTACTCCCACAATGTTTAAGAAACATTTGGACAGGTACATTGATAGGACAGGTTTAGAGGGATATGGGCCAAATGCAGGCAGGTGGGACTAGTGTAGCTGGGACATGTTGGGTGGTGTGGCCAAGTTGGCCCCAAGGACCAGCTTCCACGCTGTATGGTTGGGGGTAGGGTTGTGGAGCGAATGGCTTCCAGGAGTGTTGAGATTCAAGTGTTCCTGTTCAGGTTCACACCATGTACTTACCAAGGAGAACTTGTTGACTTGGACATACAGGGTGTGCACTTCATTGTCCGTTACCTCGCCTCCCTTGTTGGTAAATTGCTTACATGCTTCCAAGTAGGTTCTCAGCCATTCCATCTGCAAGGATTGGTCTGGATACAAAGAGTAGTCTACCTCATTCACCCCTAGTAGACAAAGAGACAAAGGTACAATAATGTTTGCTCTACACCCGTACCAGAAATAAAACATTCCATGCCAGAACTACCTTTCCAAATCTCATTTTAGACATGTGAAATAATTGAAACACAAACCCCAAGTACATGCTCTTGATAGATGTGGGGGATGGGGGGGGAAATATGTGTTACTAAATGAAAAGGTGCGGCTATTGAAACGGCCTGAATTTTATTTTTCGACGTGTCCCTTTTGAAAGTTACATAGCATTCTATTGCCAAGTCTGAAGAAGGGTCTTGACCAGAAACGTCAACCATTCCTTCGTTCCATAGATGCTGCCTCACCCACTGAGTTTCTACAGCAATTTTGTACAAGATTTGACGTATATTCAGTTACTGCCAATAATGGAAGACCTGAGAGCCAAATTGTTTGTTTGAAGTCATTCCTCATGATCTTTTACGATCACCCAAGTGAGTCTTAGTTTTGGAGATACTGCTTAGAGGCAGGGCCTTCAACCCAACCAGTCCATGCAGAACATGAAGGGTCTCGACCCGAAACGTCTCACCTGCTCCTTCTCTCCAGAGATGCTCCCCGTCCTACTGAGTTACTCCAGCAATTTGTGTCTATTTTTTTCCAGAACATAAATGACCCATTCACATTCATGCTTCTGTTATCCCAGTTTCTCATCCACACTATACACATTAGGGGCAATTTACTGACTACAAATCCACACGTCTTGGGAATGTGGGAGGAAATCGGAGCACCTGTTCACAGGGAGAACATGCAAACTCCACACAAAGTGCACCCAAGGTCAGGATTGATCCTGGGTCTCTCTCGCTGTGAGGCAGCAGCTCTAGCTGCTGAGCCGCCTTAATGAATTAAGGCCTCACTTCATGTCCCATCCAACAGATGAGATCTGCCAGGTAAAACACTCTCCTGCATTGAAGTCGAGATTATTGTGCTGAAGTCATTAGAATGGAATCTGAATGCCTTCTGACCCAGTACGACTGAACCACAGCCAACACATAAGGTACAGAAGTCGCCAGGCAGCATTGTGAAGATGGGCAGCAAGGATTACTTTGAGAACAATTCAATTCAACTTTAAATGGCAATTATATAAATAGATTGAGTTTGAAAAGGGGCCCAACCCAAAATGCCGCCTATCCATTCCCTCCACAGATGCTGCCTGACCTCCTGAGTCAGTCCAGCACTTTGTGTGTTGATGGAAGGGCAATGTTTTTACGATTATGACAAGGCTGTTCAGATTTCTGGCAAGACCAGAGGCGATAAGTGCACAGTAATTATCAACATATTAATAGGGCACAAAGCAGAACCCATTTTGCCCAAAGAGCAGGGAAAATTCAAAGTTCATGACAACCAGCATTTGTTTTGGAAGATAAAATAAATGATCGGAAAGGATATAGAGCACTTGTGTCCGATCTCAATCCCACAAACATTCTACTTCCCGCTTGGTAACCAGTGAAATAAATCACGGAAATAAAAGACATTTTGACAGAAAAGGCATCATAATATGGGGGGGGGGATTGGCTTATTTGGAATGTGCACATGGACCAGTGGGAAAAAGTGGCTATTTAGTTTAGTTGTGAGGCAGCTGGCGCTGTGAGGCAGCAACTCCACTGCTGCGCCACCGTGCCGGCATGGGCAATGCATGCAACTGAACAGGCAAAAAGCAGCAGCATCATTCAGAATGCTGCACCCACGATGTGGACCATTCAGCCCTCAATCAGATAGCAACTCCATCTCCCCACTTTGGTTCTCTGGTGTTTGGCATCTCTGCCTAGCAATTCAATCCAGATTGGGACATTTTCAAATGACAGAATAAAAAAACTCGAGAGACTCTAAAACACTCACCTGCAAATTCATTGAAGTGGTTTCCAATATCAAAGGCCTGGTAATTATAGCTGGAATACTCGTAGTCGATAAACTTCACCCAACCTACAAATAAAAGTAACCCGGATTAATAATATCTTCCAAAATTATAATCATCAAGACAGTCTACATCCACAGTCAGACAGACCATCACGTGGCCAGAGGTCACATTTAGAGTCTTAACACTTGGGTTTCACTCAGTTACACCCAATGAACGTTGTACTAAATGTCGTTCATTTATTCCCCTTATCACAGTGGATGGCTCGATTGTAATCATGTATTGCCTTTCCACTGACTGGTTAGTACGCAATAAAAGGGGCGCCATGGTGGCTCAGCGATAGAGTTGCTACCTCACAGCGCCGGAGACCCGGGTTCAATCCTAACCACGGGCGCTGTCTGTATGGATTTTGTGCGTTCTCCCCGTGACCGCATGGGTTTTCGCCGAAATCTTCGGTCTCCTTCCCACACGCCAAAGACGTACAGGTTTGTAGGTTAATTGACAATAAACTAAACTTGTACAACATTGTATTCATTTTCTTGCTACCACGGGAAAGGGGCAGAAGGGTTTTATTAAGAATAAATCCAGAATAATTCCACGAACAGTTAGTTGTAACATATTTCCACCGGCCACAGACAATAGCTTTTGCATATCAAGAATAAATTGGCTCACAGTACAAGTGCCAATTATTGGAGCATTCGCACAATAAAGCCTTTGTACTGCATTATTTTTCAATTCTGGCATGAATCAAGAAACAGAGATCTAAACCCTTTTTCCACAACAGTTTGTCAAGGTTGCTACAAATGGTACGATAAGTGTCACGAATCGTCTGTGAAGCAGTGAATCTCAACACACAGGTCACCACAGCAGAAGGGTGGCATGGTGACACAGGGGTAGAGTTGCCACCTTACAACGCCAGAGACCCGGGTTCGATCCTGACTATGGGTGCTGTCTGTACATTCTCCCCATGACCATGTGGGTTTTCACTGGGTGCTTTGATTTCATCCCACACTACAAAGATATGCGGGTTTGTTGGTTAATTGGTTTTGGAAAAATTGCAAATTGTGTGTCGGATAGTCCGAATGCACGGAGTGATCGTTGATCAGCGTGGGCTTTAGGTCTCATGGGCCTGTTTCAGCGCAGAGCGAGAGAGAATGAGTGATAGGGAATAATTAAAAGGGTCAAACGGTAACAGTGGCACAGCGGTAGAGTAGCTGTCTTAGAGCGAATGCAGCGCCAGAGATCCGGGTTCGATCCAGGTAACGGGCACCGTCTGTACGGAGTTTGTACGTGCTCCCCGTGATCTGCGTGGGTTTTCTCTGAGGTGTGTGTGTGTGTGTGTGTGTGTGTGTGTGCGTGCGTGCGTGCGTGCATGCGTGCGTGCATGTGTGTGGTGCGTGTGCGTGTGCGTGTGTGTGTACGTGTCTTAATGTGCGAGGATCGCTGGTCGTAGCGGACCTGGTCGACCAAAGGGCCTGTTTACGCGCTGTATCTCTAAACCACCATATCAAAAAAAAGGCTTCCTGGGGGGAAAAATAGCTCCGACCCAGAAGTTTAAAAGCTCTGCTGGCATCAACTGCTTCAATACATATACAGGAAATGACATACAGGCATGAAAAGGCAGAAATCACCACCGCCTAATGTGGAGAAGAATCAGACTGGGCAGGTACATCAAACAAAATTAAGAATCTCTGAGAAATTGAACGTGTTGTAAGTCAGCATTTATTAATGAACTATTGATGCTAGCATTTTCACCATATACGGAAGATAAAAGCTACTCATCCAAGACCACATCATCCAACACCCTGCAACTTGTTATTGTTTTCACAAAATGTGCTGACCTTTCCTGAAAGCAGATTAGAATAGTCAGGATATTCCAGAAAGTGGCCAGCCAAAATATGCTGCCAATGTATAGCACAAAGTAATCGCACAAATAGAACAAACCGTCTCCCTGCAACATTTCACTGACTTTAGCACCAAAACTATATTACAGAGGCTGATTAAGCTGCAAAAACCCACATGTCTTTGGGATGTAGGAGGAAACCGGAGCATGCGGAAGAAACCCACATGGTCGTGTATCGCGCAAACACCACACACACAGCACCCGAGGCCAGGATTGTCTTTAGCGCAGTGAGGTAGTGGCTCTACCAGCTGCACCAGACTATGCAACAGAGCTGAAGACATGCACTTAGGGCAACAAAAGCCAGTTATGTATGTTGTAGCCTTTAACAAAGCTTGTCTGCAGTACATACAGTGCCCTCCATAATGTTTGGGACAAAGACCCATCATTTATTTATTTGCCTGTGTACTCCACATTTTCAGATTTGTAATAGAAAAAAAATCACATGTGGTATAAGAGAGCTCTCAGCACCTAGTCTTTCCATCACATTTGGAAACTTTTATCGCTGTTTATCAACAAGAAGACCAAAGTTGTGCCAATGAAAATCAAAGAAGCCTTTATGAGTGAGAAACAAGAATAAAACTGTTAGAGACATCAAACAAGCCTCACAACTCATTGGCTCTTCATTCTACAGCAAGACAATGATCCCAAACATACTGTTAAATCAACAAAGGAGTTTATCAAAGCTAATTGTCAATTCCTGTGGCCAAGTCAATCACCCAATCCGAATCCAATTGAGCATGCCTTTTATATGCTGAAGAGAAAACTGAAGGGGTCTAACCCCCCCCAAAACAAGCATAAGCTAAAGATGGCTGCAATACAGGCCTGGCAGAGCATCACCAGAGAAGACACCCAGCAACTGGTGATGTCCACGAATCGCAGACTTCAAGCAGTCATTGCATGCAAAGGATATGCAACAAAATACTAAACATGACTACTTTCATCCACATGACATTGCTGTGTCCCAAACATTATGGTGCCCTGAAATGGGGGGGGGGGGAAGGAAGACTATGGATGAACACTGCTGTAAATTTCTACATGGTGAAACCAAAATGTATAAAAATGGCGTTTATTAAAATCTGACAATGTGCACTTTAACCACATGTGATTTTTTATTCTTTTTCTTCAGAGTTGTTGCTTGACCCGAGTTACTCCAGAACGTTTAGTTTCATTTATTGTCATGTGTACTGAGGTACAATGAAAAGCTTTTGTTGTGTGCTATCCAGTCAGTGGAAAGACAATACATGATTACAATCGAGCCAATTACAGTGTACAGATACATAAGGAAATAACGTTCAGTGCGAGGTAAAGCCAGTAAAGTCCGATCAAAGATAGTCCCAGGGTCACCAAAGATATGGAGATACCAGTTCAAGACTGCTCTCTATCCCTTTGTGCCTATCTTTGTTTAAACAAGCATCTGCAGTTCGTTCCTACAGATACATTAGGTGACGAGCTCTGTTACAAGTTTGGACGTCCGGAATTAAGTGGTAAGAAAGTTGGAGAGACTCGAGGAGGAATGCCATAACTTAGTGCCTCGGAAGAAGATAGATGAAAGCCAAGAGTGAAACAATTAGATTCGGAATGATCAAGAAGCCAGAACTGGAGGGGACTGCAGCTGGATTTACACGGTACATTTACAATGACCCCAAAGCATTTCACAGCCAGTGGGCACATCAGAGTCACTCTTGTACAAAGCTAATTTAGACAGACAAGTAATGTGATCACAACCAGACAACGTGATATGTTGGCATCAGTTGAGAGATGAATTATTGATCAATAAAGCGGGGATAATTCCTGTCGTTCTTCAAAGCTGCAGCTTGTTATTATGTGTAGGTAGAAACTGCAGATGCTGGTTTAAACCGAAGATAGACACGAAAAGCTGGAGTAAGTCAGTGGGACAGGCAGCATCTCGGAGAGAAGGAATGGGTGGCGTTTCGGGTTGAGACCGTTCTTCAGTCTTATTAAGTAGCAAGGAAGGCAGACGAGGTCCCGACAACATTTCAAACAAGAGATTGCATCTCCTTCAGTGCTAAACTGGACTCTTGTCCTGGATTGTGTCCCCCAGAGTCTCTGGGGAGAAACCCGAGTTGCAAGAACTGTCACAATGCCGATGCCCACATCCAGAAAGCTGCATGAAGAAAATGCGAGACTTTGCAACCGTATCACTTTCACGAAACATTATAGCACTTCAGTTACAAGAACCTCTTTATAAAAATCAGTCACTTCATCACACGAATGAACTTTAGCTTCTGCCCTCCTTTCCAGCAGCCATTGATATCCAGCACCACCCTTTGCCTTGCCCAGTGTTGGAATTGTGGGAAGAACTGAGGAGTTCTTCCATTTTACCTTTCAACATGGTCAGCACGTCACTCTGTGGGAATCTATGGGACACCTCGTCCAGGCTTGTCTGGCATAGGAGTCAAACGTTCAATCAATACAAAGAAGAACTTATGAACTCAAGGGTATACCGAGACTCCCTAATCTTCTCACATAGATAAGGAAGCCCGTTTCTCCGTGGAAAGTTACTGAATGCTGGATAACAATGGTTAACATAGAAACATAGAAATTAGGTGCAGGAGTAGGCCATTCGGCCCTTCGAGCCTACACTGCCATTCAATATGATCATGGCTGATCATCCAACTCAGTATCCCGTACCTGCCTTCTCTCCCCCTGATCCCCTTAGCCACATCTAACTCCCTCTTAAATATAGCCAATGAACTGGCCTCAACTACCCTCTGTGGCAGAGAGTTCCAGAGATTCACCAAAAAAATTAACCCTGTAAACAAGTGTACGTGACTAACCTTTCTTCTATGCTATCAAAAATGATATAAAAATACTGCATGCTTTGCATCATGAGGGCCGTTTCTTGCTTGACTGTTCTCCTTGTCTGACAAGTAATTGCTAATAAAGTAGCTACAGTTTGATAGTCATTCACGTCTAGTGTAAATTATTGCAACAGTTTTGGAGGTTCCACCGAGATCGGTAATCTCTTCAACTGACTTGGATTCTTGAGAACAGAACTCTAGTGACAGACGACTCAGCCGGCATATAAAAAAGGTAAGGGTTTTCCTTACATTGAGTCTTCTCTGCCAGTTTGAATCCAGGTGAGCAAAGAGCACTGCCGAAGCTGGAATAAACGCGAGGGTTTGTTGTGCAAATTCTGCATGGATTTGCATCCCACCTGGATTTGTTATTTTGCATTTGTGTATGTTACGTGCATACCGCCGTGGATTTGATCACCGCTAGGAGTTGCTGTTCTGCATTGCGCCTGCCTGCGTGGATTTTGTGCCCACCAGGATTTGTTGTTCAGATTCAAAAGCTTTAGTGAGTACAAATTTAATAAAAATATGGGAGTCTAAGAGTAACTATGGAACAGAGAGTGTAACAGATTCAGAGTGTGAGAGCAACTATGGAACAGAGTGTAACAGAGATATAGAGAAATGGTCAGAGTGGTCCAATGAGAAGCAGAAATATGAAATAATACATTGTGTAAGCTACGTGAAATAAAGGGATCCCAGGGTAGAAACATAGAAAATAGGTGCAGGAGTAGAGGCCATTCGGCCCTTCGAGCCTGCACCGCCATTCAATATGATCATGGCTGATCATGCAACTCAGTATCCTGTACCTGCCTTCTCTCCATACCCCCTGATCCCTTTAGCCACAAGGGCCACATCTAACTTCCTCTTAAATATAGCCAATGAACTGGCCTCAACTACCTTCTGTGGCAGAGAATTCCAGAGATTCACCACTCTGTGTGAAAAATGTTTTCCTCATCTCGGTCCTAAAAGATTTCCCCCTTATCCTTAAACTGTTAAATTCACCGCTCCCTGAACATTCTAAATGGTCCCGTTCCAGTAAAACCCACACGCAAGCTGATTTAAATGGCCATTAATTTACAGGTATTAAACATTAAATTCCTTCCATTTGGCCTATAAACCCACGACAATGAGATTTAAAAATTATGTTATATTCTGAATTATTGTGTGAATGTTATTTGGACACTTAGGCTATTTAAAAATGTTAATCTATTCTTAAGAAATGGATAGATGTTTAGATCTAGTAATTGAATTTTGTAATTAGCTACAATTAGGTAACTAACTAATTATATGTTTTAATTTCAAGTCATCTAAGTAGGATTGTTTCATATTTGTTTCAGAATGCTTCAATCTATAATAACTGAAAATTTCTTTCAGTTCTCTTAAATTTGAAGAAAGTTATCGGCCTTTAAATGTTTTCAATCACAGCTTTTGCGTTGTCAATGAAAAAGCAATAGGGAACAAGATGCCAATTTCCGAGTATGAAAATGGCCATAACTTTTTTAATACTGAAGATTTGAAAGTGAATTAGGTGTCAAATTAAACTTATTGTTATGCTTTATCTGATGGGATAAATTAAAGACTTGATTTTTAAAATCTCAAAATTTTGTAACATTGCTACAAGTGCCTTTGTAAGATATTCGGGATTAGAACCAGAAAGAGGCAAATCTGCTTTAGTCAGTGTTTAAAAAGGAACTGCAGATGCTGGAGAATCGAAGGTTACACAAAAAAGCTGGAGAAACTCAGCGGGTGCAGCAGCATCTATGGAGCGAAGGAAATAGGCAACGTTTCGGGCCGAAACCCTTCTTTAGACCTTCAGGAAGAAAGCATTCGGCCCGAAACGTTGGCTATTTCGCATCCATAGATGCTTGCAGCCAAACCTTTGTGTAACGGTCAGTACTGGTAGACACACAAATGTTCGGCTGCGTAAATGGGAAAGGAAATCTCAATGGTCCTACTCACAGCCGAAAGCACCAGAAACAAACAGAGGAGAGTCGAGGGATAATTGTCCCAACCCTGTCAAAGCTCCTGCAACACTCCATACTATTTACATTATAGGATTCAACATGAATCGGTCCCTCACAGCAGAATCCGCTGTGAGGGAAGGCCCAGTTAAAAGTCCACCCGGCCACACAAAGGTCAATACCTCCGAGATTTATCAAAATTGTGTGAGATTCCAGAATAGTCCACGTTAGCATCTGCTCCTGCACTTGGCTTGCCGGATTACACAAAGCCACTCCACCTCTTCACAACTGAGAACCGGGTGATTTCGCAATCAGTCCTAACCTCAACACACCATGGTAACGGACTTGCTGGTAAATCTATCACAGCGTCCAATCTTGATCCTGTGTCACCAGCAGCCTCCCACAAAATTGCCTGAAGTCTGTTGCCGCCCCTCATTTGCTCAAATTCAATGTTAAATGTTGTCGGCCTCGCATCCCAAACTATCATTAAAAGCTCATGACATCCCACAGTATTACACCAGCTGCCAGAGCATCAAGAGTTACTTTGAGACAGCCCCTCCTGGATACACACCCAGCACTGCCCCCGTTATTATAGGAAAGAGAGCAGGAGCGGATATTTAACGACTGATCTTTTATGCCCCTGTACCCCTATAAGACACGAGAATACTGGCACACCAACGATCCAAAACCCTTATGGGACAAGATTTTGAAAGCTAACTTTAATGAAATAGAATCAAAATCACTCCTACACAGAGCCGCTTCAGCAGCCAAACCTTTTACGGTCAAGGTAGACACACAACGCTGCCGATGTTTTTATCTGAGTGGCAACTGTGGTTAGATGGCAAATGTTTTCAATTGCCTACTGATCTTTGAGTCTCCTGCGACAACAAAGCCAACATAGTTGCCCCAGCGAGGCAACTCAGCTCCCTGGTTGGTCACGCATCTCACGCTGTTGTTGCATCCCAAACATTAACGCTCGGACATCCCACAGTATTACAGCTGTTGTCACTTCAGCCCTCACATGCTGTCAAAGGGAAGATGAATGGTATTTCCCGTATTAAGACACGAAGCAAAACCTTTTGGTATACACTGGCCGTTACGGAGTGAACTGTTCCTGTTTTCATGCCTACTGATCTTTGAGTCTCCTGCGACAACCACATAGTTGCCCCGAGGCAACTCCTCCCTGGTTCGGGTGTTGCTGCTTTTGCTGATAGAGTTACTGCTAATTGTATCACATGCCCAAAACATAACATGGGGAAAACTCCCAGCGAACAGCCCGCTTCGCAACCCCAAACATGGGAACCTTTATTGGTATGCAAATTGACTTTATACAAATGCCTGAATGTATAAGTATATGTTGGTAATTGTAGACTTGTTTTTCAGATGGGCAGAAGACTTTCCCACTCGCCACAGTGATGCCACAACAGTAGCCAAGGTGCGACAGAAAGAAGTAGTACCGAGATTTGGTATTCCTGAGGTTACGTCAAGTGACAATGGATCCCACTTTACTGGTTTAGTTGTAAAGGAACTAATGAAGAGACTTCAACATTTATCCTGCCCATATCACCCACTATCAGGGGCAGTTGAAAGACAAAACGGGATACACAAATTGGCTAAATTATGTAATGAAACCGGTTTAAAGTGGCCTGGAGCCTTGCCAATGGCCCCAATGATAATGAGATTGAGCCCTAACCAGTGTACAGGGTTAACTCCATATGAGATAGTAATGGGGAGGTCAATGAAATGAACTGTAATGCCAACAAAGGCAAGGGACATTCATAGCTTGGATGAAAACATGCTGAATCATTGCATTGCGCCGACTAAATCTCTCCAAAGTTTCCATTCACAGGTGCCCGAAGCACAGAAGAACCAACCAGTGAAAGCTGCCACGTGTACTTGCCTGGGGACCACTCGCTCGTAATGACTGAAGCAAAATAATTGCCTTCGACCAAGTTGGGAAGGACCGTTGCAAGTGCCGATGACGACCCACACTGCTGTGAAGCTACAAAGAAAAGCCACATGGATCCACCCCCCCCCCCACCCCATTGCAAGCCTGTACCAGCCCCAGACGAACAATTGGACTCTAATGTCTATTGGGTTCAAAAAGCACAACAGCCTAGGACAATAACACAGCCATTCAACGAAATTAGGCAACAACCCACACAGATTCTCATGAGAGAGCATACTTGCGTATCCAGACTATACACAAGGAGGTACCCAGGTGGGCAGCATTAATCTAAAACAATGTCAGTATCTGATAAGGCTATGATGCTAAACATCCCCGCTTCGGTTTACTGGCCCCTTTTCTGCAAACCCTCAGGGTTCACAGGAATGCTAACTTGGGACTTTAGAAACTTGCCAAAAACTGAGGTCCAGTCTCTGTCCAAGATGTCATTCAAAATCAGTTATTCATAATCGGATGGCTCTGCACTTTCTCCTAGAGACCTGGGGGGGGGGGGGAGAAAGTGTGTGCAACCCTCAACGAATCCTGTTTTTTTTCTCTAACCAAGACAAACAAATTGATACCGATGCAATGATTATTCAAGACCATATCCACACCTTGCACAAAATCTCAGAAATTGAACCCTTTGACTGGTGGGGGTGGCTCCCTGACCTAGGAAACTGGGCTGGAGGGCTCTTTAAGCCAATTTTAAATGATGCTATTATTATTTTAGCCGCAGTTGTCACCATATATGTACAAGTGCTGAAGTAAGCCTATCGTACTTTCGACTTGCGATATTTTCGATTTACATTTAATACACCTAACTGCCATTCTCTCTTCTGATAGAATAGAAGACTGGAGAATAGTGGGAGAAGGCACTGGGCCATCGACACTTGTTGATTGTTTAGCAGGCATAGTGTTCTTCAGGAAGATATCAAGTTTTGACTGTAGTTTGTTTTTTATTTGCATTATATATTTCCCTCTAGCAGGCAAGAGCATCCTGTATCTGCCTAGCAGTGTTTGCCAATCTCTCGTAATTGACGTACATTTCTTCCAACATCCGTAGCCACTGCTGACAGTAGCAAACGCCTCCGCCAGCTTCTTTGTCGTGAACGCTTTCGGTGCCTTGGGTATAACTTCTTCCTCTGCCTCAGCTTCTTTACTTCTTTCTTCCTCCAGTTCGATCAGCTCCTCATTGGAAAGTTCTTCAGCCTCAATGCCAACAAGCTCATGAATATCTTCTTTATCAATGTCCAATCCTCGCAGTTTCTCCAAACACGGATATCTTGTTACTTTCTATGTCACCAACAGCAGAATCTTTGCTGAAGCCTTTGAATGCGTTCACATCCGTCTTCATAACTTTCTTCCAAACGCCGTTCATACATTGCTGTGTGACATTAATTAGTGTGACTATTAATTAGGGATTATTAATAACCCATTTCTGTTATTTGCACTTTATCAGTTTATTTATTCATGTGTGTATATATTTATATCATGGTATATGGACACACTGATCTGTTTTGTAGTAAATGCCTACTATGTTCTGTGTGCTGAAGCAAAGCAAGAATTTCATTGACCTATACAGGGACACATGACAATAAACTCACTTGACTTGACTTCTTCCAATGCTGCAGCGATGCTCTGGACAGCATTTAGAATGTTCAGCCAGATTCAGTCGCTTCAACAACCTGCGCTAGCGTTTGGCGTAAATAGTAGACGTTGAACGCAGCTATTGTGCGTTGGTCCATTGGTTGAATGAGTGCAGTTACAGTTGTGTTCGGCGGCAAGTACACAACCTTTACATCAGGATGCATGTCGCCGATATGCTGCGGATGGCCTGGAGCATTATCCAAGATCAGAAGAATTTTGAATGAGATGTTGTTTTGCCTACAATAGTCTCTTGCCTGCGGAATAAAAAAAGCTTAGAAACCAATCTTCAAACAATGCTAATGTCATCCAGGCTTTCTTGTTATGGCGATAATAAACGGGAAGCGTATGCTTGCTCACATTCTTCAATGCTCTAGGGTTCTCCAAGTGGTGGATTAGTAAAGGCTTTAATTTGAACCCTGCAACATTTCCACCCAAAAGCAGCGTTACACGGTCTTTGCATGCCTTGAATACTGGCATTGTCTTGGACTCTTGATCGATGTATGTACACACCGGCATACGCTTCCAGAACAAGCCCGTTTCATCCACATTGAATATTTGTTCTGGCAAATATTTCTCATCCACAATATCCTCTGCAGCTCTTCCTTAAAAGCTTCGGCACCGTCAGTATCGGCAGTTGCTGCCCCACCGCTGACCTTCACATTATGAAAATGATGACGCTTTTTGAAGCGTTGGAGCCGTCCATAACTTGTTGTAAACACTTGCGTATGCGTAGGATCATCGGCACGCTCTTTTAGCGTATCGAAAAGATGTCTTGCCTTAGCCTGGATCGTCAGTATGCAAAGCGCATAGCCCTTCTGTATCTAGTCTTCCATCCACGTAACAAGTTATCTCTCCATATCATCAACCGGCCCAGCTCTTTTCTTCGTGATGACCGTGGATGCTGACGATTTCACTGCATCACTGATTCGCTTCTTACCCTTTAAGATGGTGACTAACCCGTCTTCTATGCTATCAAAAATGATATAAAAATACTGCACGCTTTGTATCATGAGGACAGTCTCTTGCATGGCTGTTCTTGTCTGACAAGTTATTGCTAATAAAGTAGCTACACTTTGATAGTCACTCACGTCTAGTGTAAATTATTCCAACACCAGTTGCCAGTAAAACATTTTGCCTTAAATTAGCATTTTCTGCAGTTCTTTTGTACATTAAACCGTCTAACTAGAATATTAAATCTCCCTTTGATCCTTTAAAATATAAAAAGAATCTGTCTCACCGTACAAATGAGGGAAACAAACTTTACAGAGACCTGTTATTCAATTCAACAACAAACGCGAGGTCCTTTACAGATTTGATTTGGAAAATAGAACAGAAAATAAAAACTTACATAAGGAACATATAGAACCAAAGATAAGTTCATAATTTATAGGAGCAGAATTAGACCATTCGGCCTACCGAGTCCACTCCACCATGGCTGAACTATCTTCCACTCTTAACCCCATTCTTCTGCCTTCTCCCCATAATCCCCGATACCCTTCCTAATCAAGAATCTGCCTTAAGATTCCTTTTCTCCTGAGATGCTGTCCGACCCAATGAATTACTCCATGTTTTTGTGTCCTATCTTCGGTTTAAACCAGCATCTACAGTTCCTTCCATCACACAAAGTCCAATTAAAGATGGTCTGAGGGTCTCCAATGAAGTAGACGGTAGCTCAGGCCCGCTCTCTAGTTGGTGATGGGATGGTTCAGTTGCCCGATGACAGTCGAGAAGAAACTGTCCACACATAATAGAAGCACGAAATGCAGTAGTGAACTAACACTCATAGAATCCAGTGTACACAGTGGAGGCATTCTGAAGAAAAGCTCTGTTTCCAAGACTTGTTTAGAATTGCTGAATGTGTGTGAATCGAAAACAGATTGTGTGGGATGCTTTAAGAGAACAGTGTTGAACAGTACAAAAGTGCTGAGGGTCCCCAGTAGGTATTAGACAGCGAGTTTGGATGTAATATCGGCCTAGTACACCATTGCTTGAGTGTGGCAAGACGGGCTGAAAACAGTCACAGCAAACGTGAGTATTGGAAATCCCAGAAAGGAGAAGTCTGCGGATATGTATACAAGAGGGAGTTGGATATAGCTCTTAGGCATAACGGAATCAAGGAATATGGGGAGAGAGCAGGATACTGATTTTGGATGATCAGCCTTGATCATATTGGCGGTGCTGGCTCGCAGAGCCGAATGGCCTATTCCTGCACCTATTTTCTATGTTTCTAATATCCATTGACTTGGCCTTCACAGCCGTCTGTGGCAATGAATTTCACAGATTCACCATTCATTGACTAAAGGAAATCCTCCTCATCTTCTTTCTAAAAGGTACTAGACCAAGTGCAGACCCGTTGGGTCTGCTCCCCCAATGGTGTGATCCCCCAACCCAATATTCCACCATGCACCCGTCTCCTCCAACAGAACTGAACCCGTTCCCAAATGTAAGATTCCAGCACTTCCCTGCCTCCCTCAGCAGTGGATTAAAAAAAAAAAGTCCTATTGCACCTACCTGCCTGCTGCAGCAGTTTTGCTCCCATTGTTCCCCCTCCTAATGAAGCATTGCTGTGATTCCATTGAGGTGAAAAGTTCACAGCCGTCCTGTCTTGCAACTTTGTTTTGAAGTGTGTTGGAAGCTGATAGGAAGGAGTGTATTGAGCATTGTGACATCACACGATGGAAACGAATCAAAAGGAAGAAAGGCAGCCGGACGAACGTACGGCAGGCGGCAGCCACAGACTTTTATATAATAGATAGAAGATGTCCTTTCATTCTCATGCTATGGCCTCTGGTCCTAGACTCTCCCACTAGGGGAAACATCCTCTCCACGTTCATTCTATCCAGGCCTTTCACTATTTGGCAAGTTTCAATGATCCCCACCCCTCCCCTTAAACTCCAGCAAGTACAGGCTTTTCCCCTCTTTCATAGAAACAGAAAATAGGTGCAGGAGCAGGCCATTTGGCCCATCAAGCCAGCACCACCATTTAATGTGATCACGGCTGATCATCCAAAATCAGTACCCCTGCTTCTGCATCCTCATTCATACAGGCAGCAAGCTCCAGATTAGAATCATTAACTTGAATCATTAACATTAATTAAAGTATTTCCCCTTCTACCCATCTGTGACTCCCAATCCTCGGGGTCCCCGATTAGAAGCATTTCTCTATTTATCTAATCTAAACCCATCATGATTTCATGCAACTCCATAAAAACCTTTCTCCTGAGCAATGAACCAGCCAGCATCTCTAGTCCTGCCATGTAGCCACAGTCCCAAATCACGAGATCCATTCTCAGTTTAGTTCAGTCACGTGTACCGAGGTACAGTGAAGGGCTTCTGTTGCGAGCTCACCAGTCAGCAGAAAGACAATATACGCGATTACAATCGAGCCATTCTTGTAAATCCATCCCGCACATGTCCAAATTCTTCATCAGAATTGGATGCAAAGCTGATCCATCCAGTTTTACACAGGTTAAACGTATACAAAAGCAAGTAGCATATGAAACTCAAGATCCAATATACTTTTTAAATCAATCACTCATTTCACAAGGTTTCAACTAACTTGTTTTTCTAAATGACAGCAACTCAATGATGGTGTTTAGCCCTTGCGTGACAATCACACTCCTCCCTTGGAATACTTTATTTCAGCTCTTTGTTAAATGCTGCCTAATTTAAAGGTGTGCACAGTACATGACTGGAATACAGGTGTACAAACACCCTTCAAAACTGAACCAGTTACTGAAAATGACCTACATACCACAGCAGGCTGCACATTCCAGTTGTTATGGCTTCAGCCAATAATTTTACTGAACGCTTAGTTACTTAACAACCTGCACAAAAAGGCATGACCAATGTCATTAAGCATTGACTACTTTAGATTTTGCTGGCTGATGGCCCAGATGACCCTTTTAAAAGGTGCAAGTAGGAACTGCAGATACTGGTTTAAACCGAAGATAGATGCAACATGCTGGAGTAACTCAGTGGGACAGGCAGCATCTCTGGAGAGAAAGAATGTGTCTAACCCCTCTAAAGGGATCGCTCAACGATTGTCCGCACAGCATTTGGGAGTTTGGGGGACATAGCTGATTTGCAAAGGGATGGGGTGGAGTTTGCAAGGGGGTTCGGAGTCAATACCATACAGGCGGAGATGCTGCCTTACAGCAACAGCGACCCGGGTTCGATCCCCATTGCAGGTACTGTTCGTGCAGAGTTTTTAATGTTCTCCCCGTGACACTGTGTGCTCCGGATGCTTCCCACACTCCAAGGACATACAGATTTGTATGTTAATTTGGATTCAGTAAAAAGTGTTAATTATCCCCAGTGTGTGGGATTGTGCTAGTGCAGGGATCGCTGGTCAGCGCGGACTCAGTGGGGCCCGTTTCCACGCTGTTTCTTTAAACCAAACTAAAAACACCTTATTCCAAAACTTTGTTCTCAGACTGATTAATGAATACCTTGCATCAAAGTATCAGGCTCCAAAGATCGGTTCTGGGCCTAGCATATTGATGCAATCAATAAAAAAAAAAAGCTCATCATGTCTCCACTTCCTTCTAAGATTGAGGAGATTTGTTTGGTAAGTCGACGCATAGTCTTGAGCTGTACATGAATATGGCAGAGCTCAAACTGACTGGTTGCACCACAGCCTGGTTCAACTTGAATGCTCAGGAACGAAGATTACAGAGAGTGGCAGACATCGCCTGGCCCACCATGCGGACGGAACTACCCGCCACGGCAGAGATCTATCGGAGACGGTGCCTCAAAAAGGCAGCCAGCATCAAAGACCCACACCACCCTCTCATTTTACCCCTACGATCAGGTGGATATACGAGTCTGAAAGCCGTGATCACCAGGTTCAAGAACAGCTTCTTCCCAACAACCATCAGTCTCTTGAACACCGCACAACACCAATGTCAACTATGATAGACACAAAGTGCTGGTGTAACTCAGCAGGTCAGGCAGCATCTTTAGATGGGTGAGATTTTGGGTCCGAAACCTTTTCTTCAGTCTGAAGAAGGGTTCCGACCCGAAATGTCACCTATCCCTTTTCCCCCTGGAGATGCTGCTGACCCAATGAGTTACTCCAGCACTTTGTGTCTATCTTTGCTATAAATCTGCCTCGGCAGTTCACTCCTACATATTTTGTAACCTTAACTATGGCTGCACAAAGGACCTTTTAAAATGCCTGTATTGGGGTTATTAAAGTGTTGTATATTTATACCACAATGTCATGTGTATCGTATTTACGGGTCTTTTATGCTGCCGCCAGAAAGAATGTCATTGTTCCATTCTTGGCACATGGCAATTAAACACCCTTGACTTAATTCAAACGAAACTTTACGATTTTCAGGAGCAAATCAATTACGGCACGTGTTAGCTGAGCACGAGATTCTCGTAACACAGTGACGAAACAGATGAATGCAGAGGAATGAGCCCTACATGTGGGATACTGTGGTAAAAGGGAGGGAAAAAGGGAGAGGTAGCACAAAGCTGGCAGTGTGCACAAGGGTGCAGTTCTCGACAAAGCCAGCATCAGATTAAACATGGTGCAAGTGGGAAGAAACACTGACATCATTATACAGCAAGCAGGACGCACTAAGCCAATGATATGACGCTGCGAACAGAGTGAAAATCAACTTGGTTTCAATACTAGAGTCCACCCAGTGAGATCTCATCGTCATTTAGTGCTTTCGCAATAAAAACATTGGGAATTATCTGCTGTCGTCACCTGCACAGAAAGGCAGATATTCAGCTGGTGATATTGACAAGGCAGACACGAAAAGCTGGAGTAACTCAGCGGGTCAAGAGCATCTTTGGTGAAAAGGAATAGGTGACGTTTCGGGTTGAGACCCTCCTTCAGACTGAGATTTAGGGGAGAGGGTAAGTAGAGGTAAGAGAAGATTGCGGACAAAGCAGAGATAGCCACATAGAAAACAGGCGCAGGTGTAGGCCATTCGGCCCTTCGAGCCAGCACCGCCATTCAATATGATCATGGCTGATCATCCAAGATCAGTACCCCGTGTTCTGGCTTTTTCCCACCCATATCCCTCGATTCCCTTAGCCCTAAGAGATAAATCTAACTCTCTCTTGAAAATGCTGGAGTAACTCAGCGGGACAAGCAGCATCGCTGAAGATAGACACAAAGGGATGAAGTATCTCAGCGGGTCAGGCAGCATATCTGTCTATCAGAAGGTAGAGTTTTGTTCTGTACCGGCTATATTTCTAGTTTCCCCTCCCAGAATCTCAGTCTGAAGAAGGGTCTTAACCCGAAATGTCACCTATTCCTTTTCTCCAGAGATGCTGCCTGACCTGCTGAGTTACTCCTGCATTTTGTGTCATCTTCAGTATAAACCAACATCTGCAGTTCCTTCCTACACTTATTGACAAGTAAAGCTGACCTAATTAAGAACAAGTTACCCTCTGTGTCTGTGGCCAGATATCTGTTGGAACTAAACCCTATCTGGGTCAGAATTGGAGAATTTTAAACAACTATCAGGCTGGTGGCTTAGTTTGTGTCTCTGGCCACAACTTGGGCACCCATCAAGATTCTCTGCAATTCTGGTAGAAATGCTGCCCCAGGCCACTGATCAGCTCCGCCGTTTCTAAATCAGTATTGTCAGTGGAAATTTTTATTTTTCATTCTTATATAAAAGCGTGCGTCAGACGATAATGAAATTTGTTTGGGAAACATCCTCACTCTTTGATTTAGAACCAGCTTTGTGCACAAATTAGGCAATGGAACAAGAAAAGTGATTTTAGCAACCAGCACTGTAATGGAAAAATATGGGAGGCAGAGTGGTAACTGAAAAATCAGACAGGGTCGCTCTATTTCACGTCATCTTTAAATATGTGCAATACTCTTTGTACATATTTAATACTCTGACCCCTCTCACCCTCGCCACAAACTCTTTGAATCACTTCCCTCTGGAAGGCAACTCCGGACTGTCAAAGCTGCCACAGCCAGACATAAAAACTGTTTTTATCCACGAGTAGTAGCTCTACTCAACAACCAAAAATCTGTAGCCTCCCTTTGATCTGGTATTTTGTTGGTTCACATGCTTGATCAATGGTGTTTTATCATTAATGTTTTATTATTATTAATGTTTGGTGTTTTCAGAATCATTCGTAACTGTCACTGTATGTCATGTTGATACTTGTGGGCGGAGCACAAAGGCAAATTCCTTGTATGTGAATACTTGGCAAATAAACTTACTTGCAGAAAATGTAAACTCTCGACAGTATAATTGCAGGGGTCAAGGAACGAGCATTCACGCCGCGACCTTGTTTCCACCAGTCTGTCCACTACCGCACACAAGAAGCGCAAGACAGATATCATTCTATGCAGATGCCGAGAAGTGGCTGAACAACTTCTAATCTTGTGTGTGGACTCGACAAGAAGAAGTGTCATGACAGACTTCCGTGTGTGTGTGCGTGTGCGTGTGCGTGTGTGTGTGTGTGTGTGTGTGTGTGTGTGTAGGTATGGAGTTGAGGATTCCTAAGATTGTTCAAGAACCAACTTCCTCTAAATAAAGTCAGAATCATGTTGCGTAGGAAGGAATTACAGATAGACAAAATGCTGGAGATATCAGGGGGTGAGGCACCTGGAGTTCTTTTTCACACATTTTGTCCATTCCACTGCAAAATCTAGATGCTGCCTCACTCCGCTGAGTTACTCCAGCATTTTGTGTCGACCTTCGATTTTATCCAGCATCTGCACTTCTTTCTCAGGCAAGGAATTACAGATGTTGGTTTGTACCTTCTTACCTTGAACTTTCTGGTTCTTGAATCACTCTGAACAACACTAACCCAACCTTGCATCAGCAGCAAACCAGTACGGACCGTGCACCACCATGGATGCCCTAGTTTTTGCACTATGGTCTAGAATAACTGATAATTTCTATATATTGATTGTTGTTGCTGTCTCATGTGTATGTAACGCTGCAACAAGCAATAGTTTAATTGTCCCAGTTCATATCCAGTGTGTATGATAAACACTATTGACTCTTAATTTAATTTTCAGTTTCTTCCCAAAACACATCTATCCTGGATTCCAACGTTAATTGGTGCATCTTAGCCAAATCATTTTGTTTCATTTCTAAATAAAAAATGCAGAGCTTCAGGCAATAAATAAGTTGATAAATTGAACAAATGAGAGTCATGCGGTGCAAACAAAATTAATTTGCCAGCGGCTAGAGGCTCAGAACAACACCAATGCAGTCACAAGATCGATCTCACTTGGGTCGTGGTTACTAGCGATTGGAATAATTTCCTGCGGTTCATAGTAACTCAGTATTAAGTCGATCGTGAAACACTCCAGTTCAAGTAACCATCTTAGAGGCTGAGAAGGGGTCTCGACCCAAAATGCCACTTATTCGTTTTCTCCAGAGAAGCTGCCTGACCCGCTCAGTTACTCCAGCACTTTAAGTCTATCTTCAGTGAAAACCAGCATCCGCTGTTACTTCCTGCACATCTCCAAGGCCAGGCGGCCTTAAATGGGTAACATGGCAGCAAATAACACAGCCTTGTACACGTATCCACAGGACATCCCAAACACGTTCTTGAAATGTTCAGAAACAGGAAAAAAAAACAGTAGCTAATTTGCCCACAGCCAAGGTCCCGCACACAGTAATGAGCTACTGAATGAATTGACGTGAAAACCTACTTAAAACCTGATTAGTACGGGTGTCAGAGGTTTATGGGGAGATGGCAGGAGAATGGGGTTGAAATGGAAGGATGGATCAGCCATGTTTGAATGGCGGAGTGGACCTAATGGGCGGAGTGGACTTGATGAGCCGAATGGCCCAATTCTGCTCCTATAACTTAAGAACTGACGAAAATGACCAGAGTGGTGAGATAAATGAGAGGGATAGACAGAGTTGACGTGGATAAGCTTTTCCCCATTGAGAGTAGGGAAGATTCAAACAAGAGGACATGACTTCAGAATTAAGGGACAGAAGTTTAGGGGTAACACGAGGGGGAACTTCTTTACTCAGAAGAGTGGTAGCTGTGTGGAATGAGCTTCCAGTGGAAGTGGTGGAGGCAGATTCGATTTTATCATTTAAAAATAAATTGGATAGGCATATGGATGGGAAAGGAATGGAGGGTTATGGTCTGAGTGCAGGTAGATGGGACTAGGGGAAAATAAGTGTTCGGCACAGACTTGCAGGGCCGAGATGGCCAGTTTCCGTGCTGTAACTGTTATATAGTTAAATGGTTAAATGTGTGGGAAGGAACTGTAGATGCTGGTATAAAACTGAAGTTAGACTCAAAAAGCTGGAGGAACTCAGCGGGTCAGACAGCATCTCTGAAGAAAAAGAATAGGTGAGATTTCAGGCTGACAAGCTGAGTTTCTCAAGCTTTTAGTGTCTATCTGAAGAGATGAATGTTGGCCGTGACATTTCAGCTAGGTGGATAGGGTGGCAATATTAAGCAGTAATTTTCAAAACAAAAATGCAAAGTTATATTTCAGGCCAATTGATTAGCAGTAGTTTAACTGTGTCACTGAATGCTCAGGCAAGCTCGTGTCCCCTACTATTGACGACAGGGGCAACATTACCGAATCAAAACTGAAACTAAAGAAAAAGGGTCAATGAAAGAGCGTTCACGTCACGGTCCCGTTTCCACCACCAAGCACAAGAAGCGACAAGACAGACACCATTGTATGCAGATGCCGAGAAGTGTGTTCAGCTCTGGCTGAGCAACTTCTAATCTTGTGTGTGCACTCGATAAGAAGATGACTAAAGAAAACAGAAGAATAGATCATTTAGACTGATAACACCACATCTCTCAGTTTGCTGATGAAACAGGTACATGGATAGGACGGGTTTGGAGGGATATGGACCAAGCGCAGGCAAGTGGGACTAGTGTAGATGGGACATTGTTGGCCGGTGTGGGCAAGTGGGGCTGGTCCAGTTTCCACACTGCATCACTCAATGACTCCATGACTTGTTCACATTAGTTCCACCTTATCCCATTCTCTCATCCACTCTCTACACAATGGGGACTATTGTCGAGGCCAATAAACCACACCCCTTTATGACATGGGAGAAAACTGGAGCACCCAGAGAAAGCCCACGCAGTCACAGGGAGAATGTGCAAACTCCACTCAGACAGCACCCGAGGTCAGGATCGAACTCGGGTCTCTGACGTTGTTAGGCAGCAGCTCAACCTGCTGACCCACTTTGCTGGCGTTTCTACTCCATCTTGTATCTTAAGTGCCATTTGTTGACTTCCACTCTCCCATCAAGCCAGTCATAGAAACATAGAAATCAGGTGGAGTAGGCCATTCGGCCCTTCGAGCCAGCACCGCCAATATGATCATGGCTGATCATCCAAAAGCGGTAACCCTGTCCCTGCTTTCTCCCCATATCCCTCGATTCCGTTAGGCCTAAAAGCTATATCTAACTCCCTCTTGAATACATCTCCGCAGACTTCTCCTTTCTGGGATTTCCAAGACTCACTTTTGCTGTGACTATTTTCAGCCCGTCTTGCCACACTCCAGCAATGAGATACGAGGCCAATATTAAATACAAACCCACTGAATAATACCTACTGGGGACCCTCAGCACTTTTGGACTGCTTCAACACTGTTCTCTTAAAGCATCCCACACAATCTGTGTTCGATTCACACACATTCAGCAATTCTAAACAAGTCTTGGAAACAGAGCTTTTCTTCAGAATGCCTCCACTGTATTCTATGAGTGTTAGTTCACTACTGAATTTGGTGCTTCTATTATGTGTGGACAGTTTCTTCTCGACTGTCATCGGGCAACTGAACCATCCCATGACCAACTAGAGAGCGGGCCTGAGCTACCATCTACTTCATTGGAGACCCTCAGACTATCTTTAATTGGACCTTTTGTGTAAAAAGGAACTGTAGATGTTTGTTTAAACCGAAGATAGGACACAAAAAGCTGGAGTAACTCATCGGGTCGGACAGCATCTCAGGAGAAAAGGAATCTTAAGGCAGATTCTTGATTAGGAAGGGTGTCAGGGATTATGGGGAGAAGGCTCAGGAGAAATAGGTGAAGCTTTGGATCGAGCCCCTTCTTCAGACTTTACTGGACTTCATCTTACACTATACGTTATTGCCTTTATCTTGCATCTGTACACAGTGGACAGCTCAATTGTAACGACGCATAGTCTTTCAGCTGACTGGATTGACTCTCAATCAAAGCGCAGCACAACACCTAATCACAACATCGAATAAGTATCATGATCCAACTACAATGCTCTAACCGGTGATCTGCTAAACTTTTCTGTTGGGGAACGAATTGCAGCACGAAGCCCATTCTTGAACGACAGCATTTTGAAACAGTAATCCATGCCTTCATCACGTCTCGGCTGGATTACTAACGCACTTTATTTTGGAGTTAGCCAATCTTCCCTTGCACGTCTCCAGTTGGTTCAGAATGCTGCTGCTCGCCTTTTAACTGGAACACGCAAGAGGGAGCACATAACCCCTATTCTGGCCTCCCTCCACTGGCTGCCTGTGTACTTTAGAGTTCATTTTAAGATTCTTTTATTTGTTTTTAAATCTTTAAATGGTCTCGCCCCGCCTTACCTCTCTGAGCTGCTTCATCCCTACGCTCCTGCTCGGTGCCTCAGGTCAGCTGATCAGCTGCTCCTGGAGGTACCGAGGTCTAAGCGGAAGCTCAGAGGGGATAGAGCCTTCTCTGTTGCTGCTCCGACATTATGGAACACTCTACCTTTGCACATTAGACAGGCCCCTTCACTGTCCATTTTCAAAACTAGTCTTAAAACCCTTTTCTATTCCTTGGCTTTCGCCACTGCATGAGACTTTGCTCTTGTTTTAGTGTGTCTATTATTGTTTTTTATTGTTTTTACTGTCTTTTAATGTTTTTATTGTTTTGTTTTATGTTTATGATTAGTCATGTACAGCACTTTGTTGCAACAGTGGTTGTTTTTAAAAGTGCTCTATAAATAACGTTCAGTTCAGTTCAGCACATGCTCGCGTAATGCGAGGTTATTTACTAAAACACAGTAACAGATCAGATGACTGCTGGGTGCCAATACCCATGATTGCAACACTTAATGTGTGTTAAAAGAATAAAGCAGAGGCTGCACAAAGCTTGCAGTGTGTGAAGGGTACTACTGCCCAGAAGGCAGTTATCAGATTAAAAATGTTGTGAGTGGGAAAAAAATTTAGGGCATCATGCAGCAAGTAGGATGCAGTAAAACTTTGTGACGCTGTCGACAATGTTCGGTTCAAACAGGTTCAACAATCAAACAGATGTTAACTGACAAACGAGAGGTCAGACCACATCCAGTCAGATCTCACTGTGATTTCGAGCTCTTATTAGAGCCATGCAGCACAGAAACAGGCCCTTCGTCCCAACTTGCCCCATCTACGCTGGTCCAACATGCCCGCGTTTGGCCCATATCCCTCTGAACCTTTCCCACCCATGTACAAATATATTTTAAATGTTGTTATAGTACCTGCCTCAACTACCTCCTCTGTCCATAGACCCACCGCCCTCTGTGTGAAAAAATTGCCCCCCAGGTTCCTATTAAATATCTTTCCTCTCTCACTTTAAATCCATGTCCCCGGTTCCCGATTCCCCTGCTCTGGGCAAGAGACAGCACAATCACCCAATTTATTCCACTCGTGATCTTAGACACCTTTATTATATCACCCCCTCATCGTTCCTGTGCTCCATGGAATATAGCACTGGACTGTTCTACCTCTCCCTATAACCAAGGTGTGCAGTTTAAATTGGCACAGTGGTCAGCACACACAGACACATGCCAAATTGTCGGTGTCAATGCAATACTGTTCTATGCCTGAACTCAAAAGAAAAGCCAATGGCAAAGAAACTCAGAGCATGGTTTGTCGTCTCCGTTTACATCTTCAACACTCTCCTGGATTTCTGCTACTGTTTTTCTTTAGTTCTGCGATAAGTAAATACACTGGGGTAGGAGATTGCAACCTTCACTCAGTACGCCCTGCATCGACGAATGCAATCAACCCGGCGTGCACAATCAAATAGAACAAGTTGTCCTACAACTTTAGGCTGTGCACGCCATGCGCAAGAAGAAGCACATACACTTTTAAACTGACATGGCTCACAAAATCTTTTTGAATAAGATGTCACCAAGCTACAATGTAAATGTTGAGACAGCAGGCCTGTTGCTTTGCTGTCTGAGAAGGGTCTCACCTTCCTTTTCATTGTAGATGATATTCTTGCAAAGGAGATCATTATGACAAAGTACGGTGGGAGAGTTCAACTCCGACAGGTACTGCTTCATCCATGCCATTTCCTTCTCCAGTGTCTGCAAAGGCGGCACTTCCTTCTGAATCCTAAAGCAAAGAAAGATCTGGTTTAGGTTTCATTTTCGACATTTCTGGATAATTAAAATACTCGATAATTAATTACTTACATTGAAATGCCACATCTGCCTGGTGGGATTACAGATTGTTTCATAGAATCAGTAGAAAAGGCTTGCCATTAAGTTTAGTTTAATTTAGAGATACAGAGTGGAAACAGACCCTTCGGCCCCCACCAAGTCCACACTGACCAGCAATCATCGTACATTAGTACTATCCTACGAACCAGGGACAATTCGCAGAAGCCAATTAACCTACAAACCCAAATGTCCTTGGAATATGGGAGGAAACCGGAGCCCCCAGAGAAAACCCATGCAGTTAGGGGGTGAACGTACAAACTCTGTACAGATAGCATGTGTAGTCGGGATCCAACTTGGGTCTCCGGTGCTGTGAGGCAGCAACTCCATTGCTGTGTTATTGTGCCACCCGAAGTGGCTGTACCCACAACAGCAAAGGCTTGCCTCCATTTGACGGATTAATGCTAACCCTTATTCCGCTGCAAAAATTGTTCTCATCATGCAATTATACAAGTCACGGTATCACCAAGCAAAATGTCTCCCGTTGTATGCAGTAAATGCATCTTCGGCAGTACCAGTTGACGTCGATAAACTTTATGGCTGACCACATACCTGGTATTTTTGGCTTCTGGAGTGAATTCGGTGGAGACGAGAGCCATGTACTTGTGCATTTTCACCCAGAGGTTGGGTTTTGGAATACAACCATTGTGAGCATGAATAGAATGAATCCTTGCCAGTTCTGTCGCAATGAGTCTGCAAAGAGGTGTAAAGTGCACGTGTTATTCAAAAATCTATCCCAATAGTTTTGAGAAACACTCCCATTTAAAAAGGTGTCGGTGAATTTTGGTTAAAAACATTAGTAATGTGAGAAGACCTTTTTGGCTCTCACAACAATTCTGCCATTCGACGACTTGCAAACTAACTCCATATTCACTTCTACTTACCTTTGATTCACAAGAATCCACCAATCACACATTTAAACTGACAGCTTCCCTGGCCTGAACTGTAGTTTTCAGATAGGAAATATTAAACTGGGAAAATGCACAAAACACGTTCTGATGAAGGGTCTAGAGGCTGAAACATTCTCAGATGCTGCCTGTCCCGCTGAGTGTTTCCAGCATTTTTTTGTTTTTATAGGATTACTAGTATCTGCAATTTATACATATATTTCCCTCAACTATTCAAAGACCGATTAAATGGTGCACATCTCACCCAGAGTTCTACATATCAAGAGGAGAATTCCATTAATTAATTAAAACAGGCACAATTACAAATCCCTTCTCGCACCATGCCCATCTCTCCTCATCCCATGTCACTTCCTCACTATTCCCTGTACTCTCTCCATGTTATTTTTGTAATTGGATGTCTGAGTCTCGTGGTGTCCCACAAGGATCGGTGCTGGGACCCTTGCTGTTTGTATTAGATGTGAATGAATTTGGATGTGGATGCAAGAATCATGAACAATAAAGTCCACAATGACTTGAAGATTGGTGGAATTGTTGATAATGTTAAAGCTTGCCACAGACGGCAGGGAAATATAAACGTGTTGGTGAAATCGGGGTAAAAAAACAGAAGACAAATGTGAGGTGACGCATTTTGGGAGTGGTAATGAGGCTCGGACATACACCATGAATGATAGGTTTCTCGGGCGTTCAGTTTAGTTTTTGTCACGTGTACAAGGTACAGCGAAAAGCTTTGTTGCGTGCTAACCAGTCAGCGGAAAGACAATACACCATTACAATTGAGCCACCCACAGTGTACAGAAAGTAAGAAATATTACTGTAGGAGTTGCGATTTAAAAGAGTGGGGCGACTGTAATGCGTGTTTGCAGATCCATGTCTGTGACGAGCATACAGAGAGATACGAGGGGAAATGTCTTCACCTGGTGAGTGGCAAGAACCTGGGACGCACTGCCCAAGGTAGTGATTGAAACTGGGTCGCCGACAGCATTTAAGTATCGGATGGGCACTTAAAATCACCAGGATGCCATGGATCAAGTGGCGTGAGATAGTGTTAATATGGAAGTGCGCTTACTGGTTGGCACGGACAAATTGGGCCAACTAAAATTGTTGAACAATTCTATGACTAAACATGCAACTGTTCAACACGTCCATTGCCCTTGTACAGACATTTGTAATTCCATCATCGATGTTAAAGGCAAAGATCAAAGGGGCCTATATTGCTTTTGATCACCCTTTTTCCTAATCATTGTAGTGATTTCTTTTTTCATTGTTTCATGTTATTTCTCCCTCTGTGCTCTTATTGTTTAGCCGCTTTCAACTGTTCTGAAACAATTTTAGCCAAGGTGAAGTGCTTTAAATTTACGCGCAGAATTCACCAACACAAAACAATACGTGGATAATACAATTTTGAAATGTGCTCACTGTTAATTGTAAGGTGTAAAGTTCCCCAAACTAAAAGAATGGGGGTCGGGGGGGGAAGAGAGAAGATTGGACAATTCAAAAATGGAAAGTGCTCCACACAATGTGAACAGGAGCATGTAATGGACTAAATAGAAAAAGAAAAAAAAAACAGGGTTATGGGGAGATCCGGTGTGATTGGAAAGGAAAATAAACCAAAAAACCACTAGTAAACCAAAAAATGGTTTATTGTTGCCAAGTTGAGAGCAATGAAGGGTAAGCAAATGCACAGTTAATAGATGAAACTGTGCAAGCAAGGCAATGGACACACATGCACATTCACCCTATAGACTGGAAAAGCTTATTTGTGTGTCCCTCATAAAGTTGCTAACATTAATTTCTGCGCACATCCCTAGCCATTGCTGTACGGTTTGAACCCAAGGAACCTGGAAAGCGATAGGGAACCAAATTAAGAGAGATAACCGCGACACAACAGGCTGCAGATGCTAGAATCTCCAGCAACAAGGTTAAAAAAAAAAATCAAAGTTCTGGGGGAAATCAGCGGGTCAGGCAGCATAGATGGAAGAAAATGGACAGACGATGTTTCTGCTCGGGACCCTTGTTCAGACAAGTGATAGATGACCAACCTGGAAAAATGAGAACAATTTAAATTACAATGTTATTGAATGGATGGGGGCATTGCAGCAATTGGAGGTGAGAAAATACCATTGTATCTAAACCTAGCAGAAAGAAAGGAAATTAGGTGCCAGAAATGGCCACCAGCTAATCTTAGTTCAGTTAATGTTCCAGCACATTCCTGTAAATCACGGGTTGGTCATCTGACAACTCTAGACAAAAACAAAGGGATCAGTCGATAAAAGTAAAATGATCAGAACAATTGCAAACAGACGAATGACAGCCAACAAACCATAAGTTTCAACAAAAGGTTGAGGTTAGTTTAGAGATGCAGCATGGAAACGGTCCCTTTGGCCCACTGAGTCCGTGCCGACCAGCGATCACCCTGTACACTAGCGCTATCCTACACACACACACACTGCTATCCTACACACACACACACACTAGGGACAATTTTCAATCTTTACCGGATCCAATTAACCTACAAACCTGCACGTCTTTCAAGTGTGGGAGGAAACCAGAGAAAACCCATGTGGTTACGGGGAGAATGTTCAAACTATGCACAGACAGCACCCGTATTCAGGATCCAACCCGGGTCTCTAGCGCTGTAAGGCAGCAACTCTACCACTGTGCCACCCTGCTGCTCAATGCTGGATCAACATTTACATCTAATGATCCTTTATGCAGTCGCAATGGTTTGGGAAGTTCTTTTTTTAATTCGCTTTAAACATCCCTGGCAAAGCTTCCTGTCCCCAAACAGCCAGAAGTAACAGAGTTCTCTCAGAGTGGATTCCTGGCATCCAAGTTGCACAGGTATCACCACACATCGAGGTAGTATTCCATGATACTGTGCCACCACACACTGAGGCAGAGTGCTGTATGATAGTGTGCTCATAATGCTGAAGAACAGCAAGAGACATCCCAGGACAAATGTACAGCTGCTGTGCAGGTTGTCTGAGTGACAGGCTTGCTATAATACATACACGTAGATTTGCAGACTGCAGATGCCCAAATCCTGAGCTAAAACAAAGTGCTAGCACAACACAGTGGGTCAGGCTGCATCTGTGGAGGGAACGGACGGATTACATTTTGGGTCGGCATCCTTCTTAAACCCTGCTGAATAAAATGAAAAATAAAAGAATTGCTTCAATATAATAATTAAAAACATCAGGTACAGGGAGAAAAATTAAGGTATTTTCGTTGGACACTGGAGTGCAATTTTGTTGCAATCTGGAATGCCTTCCTGCCAAAAAAAGCAATTTAACAATAATGTCAGAAGTATCTGGATAAAGATTCAGAAAATAGAACATTCTGTAAGGTTAATGAGGAAAAACAGCAGAAGTGAAAGCCAAATTGAAGTTTGTTCATGCAGCCAAATATTAGGGCAAATAGCAGCCTTCAAACCTGTAAAATTGTTCAACCTATAAATTAAATGATACCGAACTATTAAATACACAAAATCGATCATGAACTTTGGTAATTTACTGAGGCCAACAGTGTACTGCAATAGAGAGAGCAACAGAAAGTAACACAAGAGGAAGAAAAACAGGTTTTAAACAATTGTGTTCATAGTACAGGTACGGGAAAACTGGTGAACCCGGATAGAACCAGAGGACATAGGTTTAAGGTTAGAGGGAAAGATTTAATAGGAATCTGGAGTGCAACCTTTTTCTGCAGAGATCATGGGTGTACGGAACAAGCTGCCACAGGAGGTAGTTGAGGAACATTTCAAAGACATTTGGACTGATACACGGATAAGGAAAGTTTAGAGGGGTTTGGGCCAAACACATGCAGGTGGGACTAGCATAGATGGGGCATCATGGTTGACAGGAACAAAGGTTGCCATGTTTCTATGATGTATGACTATATTGACAGTTTATGTTCAGTTGCGTTAGGTAAAAGCAGGCAAAAGAAAGGAACAGTCTGCCTGGGTATGTGGAGGTTTAAAAATTGGATGATCATTTAAGTGGCAGTCAAAGTCCAAAGGATTGTGTTCCAAGTGGATTATAGAATCATTAAGACATGCCATGCCAAGACCAACAAAATGATGTGGATGCCGCTACACAATAAAAGGAGCCCCAATCCCCAAATAGCCACTGTTCAAGCACTAACCAACTAAGAATTCCACATCCCTCTGGGGTATTCGTGACAATGTCCTACGATGATTATGCCATGACTGCACTGCAGTTCTGGACAACCTCGCCCGTCAATCCTACTCAGACTGTGTACACCCAAATGAAGTCTCCTCAACTTTAGCGACACAGATTGTCAATTCGATCCTCTCACCCCAGGAATCAATGTACTGAATTTACACAGCACCATCAAATATCGTCATTTATCACGCAGACAAAAACTGCTTTGAGAACAGGTTGGGTCGCATCTTTGATTTGTATAATTGTGTTGAGCACTCCTACAATGGCATTATCGCCTTACAATAAAATGCTAACATGCCATTTTCTTTCCAGATTGTGCGTTTTCCTGCAGTGTGAATGTTGACACAAAATCCCAAGAAATACATTACTACTAGAAGTTAAGTTCACAAAAATATATTTTTCTTACGCAGTCTCTTGCGAAAGAGGATAACATGCTTCTACTCTAGCTTAGTTTAATTTTGAGATACTGTGTGGAAACGGGCCCTTCAGACCAACGATCACCCTTACACACATATTCTATTCTTCACAATAGGTACATTTTGCAGAAGCCAATTAACCTACAAACCCACACATCTCCGAAATGTGGCGCAAAACCAGAAAAAGCCTTCACGGTCACAGGGAGAACGTGCAAAATCCACACAAACATCACGGGTAGTCGGGATTGAACCAGGGTCTCTGCCGCCGTGAGGCAGCAACTCTACTGCCGGGCCACTGTGCCGCACAATTGTGGATTCAAGAGGGGACCTATGAGGGAATGACGGACTCTTATTCAAACAGGTCAGGAGCTGGCTGCTAGGACTGGTGGGCAAGGAACAGCGGAAACGGAAGCAAAGAGATTGGCCATAATCTCACTGAAAAGTAGAGCAGGCATGAGGGGACCAAGTCCTTAATTTTCCGTTTAAGAGCAACAATTAGAATTAAAGATTTCAACCCAAACACTTTTCAACAGGATTTACAGAACGGCTTCAAAGTGCTAAGAGAAAAAAAGGAAGATTTTATTTTTCCCAAATAAACTTTTTATTAAAGAGCATTTTGCACAATGCCAGTACGCAGTAATAAACTACAGTGAAACAGCTATGGACCCAGCGGAAAGTGCATCTGCAGTCAAATAATTAAGGACCAGACGGGTTCAGCCGAAGGACTCAAACCAGTCTTCCCAAAATCAGCAAAGGAAAATACACAATAAAAAGGGTAAGAGACAATTAAGCATGGGGGGGGGCAAATATTTAAAATCTCAAATGCAACTATAGAAGCCAAACCTAAACCAGAGTATAAAAGTTGCAAGATCATGTTGCAGTTATACAAGACATTGGTGAAGTCACATTTCGAGTATTGTGTTCAGTTTTGGGTACCATGTTATAGGAAAGATTTCAAGCTGGAAAGGGTGCAGAGAAGATTTAGTAGGATGCTGCCAGGATTCGATGGCCTGAGCTGCAGGGAGAGGATGAGCAGGCTGGGACTTTATACCCTGGAGCACAGGAGGCTGAGGGGTGATCCTATAGAGGTGTACAAAATCATGAGAGCGATACATCGGATAAACACACAAAGTCTTATAGCCCAGAATCGAGATCCAGAGGATATAGGTTGAAGGTGAGGGGAGAAAAGATAGGACCCCGAGGGGTAACTTGTTTGCACGAAGGGTGGTGGGTGTATGGAACGAGCTTCTGGAAGAGGTTGCATCACCGGAGGAGGCCAGTACTATCGCAATGTATAAGAAACACTTAGACAGGTACATGGATAGGATAGGATAGGTTTAGAGGGATATGGGCCAAACGCAGGCAGGTGGGACTAGTGTAGATGGGACACTGTGGTCAGTTGGGCAAGTTGGGCCGAAGGGCCTGTTTCCACACTGTGTGACTCTAATATTCAAAGTGCCCACTCCTAGTTTTAAATTAATACACTCCAGGGCAATGGATCATGAAACACAGAGGCAGATTTCCTCAGTTTTAGCTTTACGGATGATCAGCAGAGATTGTCTGGATTTGAGAGCCCCTCAGTTAAAGACAGGCAAGGCTGGGAACAGGCATTTTTCTTGCTAACATTGGTCACGGATTGGGTAGACCCAGAAATGTGTCTTAAAAGACACATCCAGCAAACACGCATCTCTTCCTATGTGATTCTTACTTCGCTAAACTACAGAGATCATTAATTGTGTCCCTTCCAAATCCCCTAACCAGACCCATCTCCCACCGTTCACCGACACCAACCGCACCCCCATGCACCCCACACCCTCCCCCTCCCCCTCCCACCCCTCCAACTCTCCACTCAAAGCCCACTCTGACCACACGCCTACCTATTGCAGTCCATCTTGAAATCCTCCGAGCCACACTGCACTAGCTCTTCCCACCTCACAATCTCGACTCGGAAACAGCAAAAAACCTACCTTCAAGGGGCCTCGGCCTCTGCTGGAGCGTTCCCCGCCCGACAGGGGGCCAAGCCTGTCACAAATCAGGCTGGCTTCCGGACGGGGAACCTGTTAAAATAAATAAACATCGCATGCTGTGGACACCTGTTAAACAGACAGTCATTAGAACTGCACGGTGATACAGCACAGCGTGTTGGGAGACCTGGAAATAGTAAAAATCCACCCACTCCGTAGGAACTCCTTTCCAATTAACGTCAGAGGCAATGGGTCTGCCAACCTGGTCACACTTATAGGAATACATTGTTTTATTAACAAACTTGCCCACCTTATGCTCCCAGATAAGCTAATAGACTTCTGCTGCACAAAAGATGCTTACATCACAAAAAACACATTATTTTGCCACCATAATTTGAAAAGTTGCAGAAAGCAGAGGAAAATTCTTCTTTGGCACCTCATCTTGTAATTCACAATTTCAATGGTCTTGGCATCGTGTATGGCTCAGACATAATGGACCGAAGGGTCTGTTCCTGTGTTGTATTACTCTATGTAAGGAGCAAAGCAAAAACCGCAATGTTTGCTTGTTCCTTAGTGATCGTTCCAGCCGACAGCAATGTAGGGATCGCCATGTGGCCTCAAAACTACAGCCTATTCAACATCTTTACACATGCAAGCAATGTTACGATAAAAAGCGAGAGCATTAAACACCAGTCAAAACATAGCTTGAAAAGGTAGGTTTTTTGTGTAAAAGGAGTGTCTTTAAAAGATCAATGGGCTGGTGATAAGTGGTAAATGAAACTTTAAAAAAGATAATACACTTTTCTGTAGTGAATTCAGGATATCTTTGCCGAGTTGTGTTAAGCAAAAAACAATGTTAGATCACAGAGATTCAACCCCGGCTAGTGTTTCTGGATTTCATTAATTCCGCATGTAACAAACGCTGCCAAGCCCTCCCAAGTTTAGTGATGTGGCAGGAATTGAAATCGATACTGCTTTGTTGTCATTCTGGCAAGCAAACCATCAACAACACAAAGCACTGTGGGAAAGTAGGCTTCCCAAGCCACACACAGTGCAGCTCACTCACACCCAGTGTTCACGACAGTGCCCTCCAGAATGTTTGGGACAAAGACCCATCATTTATTTATTTGCCTCTGTACTCCACAATTTGAGATTTGTGAAAGAAAAAAAAAAAAAAAAAAATCGCATGTGGTTAAAGTGCACATTGTCAGAATTTAATAAAGGTCATTTTTATACATTTTGGTTTCACCATGTAGAAAGTAAGAGAATGATCCCAAGTGTACTGTTAAAGCAACAAAGACGTTTTTCAAAGCTAAAAAAAGAAAAAAAAGGTATCATATAAAAGGCATGCTCAATTGGGTTCAGATCGGGTGAGTGGCCGAGTCAATCACCTGATCTGAACCCAATTGAGCATGCCTTTTATATGCTGAAGAGTAACTGAATGGGACTCGCCCCCAAAACAAGCAGAAGCTAAAGATGGCTGCAATACAGGCCTGGCAGTACATCACCAGAGAAGACACCCAGCAACTGGTGATGTCCATGAATCGCAGACTTCAAGCAGTCATTGCATGCAAAGGATATACAACAAAATACTTAACATGACTACTTTCATTTACATGACATTGCTATGTCCTAAACATTATGGTGCCCTGAAATGGGGGGACTATGTATAAACACTGCTGTGATTTCTACACGGTGAAACCAAAATGTATAAAAATGGCTTTTGTTAAAATCTGACAATGTGCACTTTAACCACATGTGATTTTTTTTTAATATTACAAATCTCAAAATGTGGAGTACAGAGGCAAATAAATAGATGATGGGTCTTTGTCCCAAACATTACGGAGGGCAAGTGTAAGTACAAGTGTTTATTTCCGGGATCAGATTAGGGTGAGATATGTTAATTAAAAGATAATTATTAACATTGGAGGAGTGGCACAGTGGCACAGCAGTAGAGTTACTGCCTTTTAATTACAATCCTGACCATGGGCGTTGTATGTACATTCTCCCTGCGACAGCGCGAGTTTTCCCCAGGGACTCCGGTTTCCTCCCAAAGACCTAGGGGTTTGATGGTTAATTGGCTTTGGTAATATTGTAAAAACTGTCCCTGGCGAGTAGGATAGTGTTGGTGCACTGGGGTGATCATTGGTCGGTGGGCAGAAAGGCCTGTTTCCATGCTGCATCTCTGATGTCTAAAGTCTCAAAGTCATTGGACCTAATTATAAAAATATTGGAGACGAGCAAAGACTCATGGAACATGGACATTGGAGGCAAGCGATCTTGTGACAAAACCTCCAAGTGGAACCACCAACCTTTAATGGAAGTGTAAAGCTGATAAATGATGAAATAAATAGAAAACCCTTGAGGACACCATCTCACCACAAGATAAGGCAAAGGAATGCTTGGTGTAGAAAGGGAAGCATTCCCCTGGCCATGGGGGAATGCACTGACATTATGACTCGGAAGGGAGCGAACAAGTTTAGAGACTTCTTAGATTTGCTCACGCTTGCAAAAGCCAGTTCAGTCATCCAAAGAAAATTATTGAATTAGTGGGTTGTGGGCCGAAGGGCATGTTTCCATGCCGTATGCTTCAACCAAGTCAAGGCCGACCATCGATAATCAGTTCATGGTAACTCTATATTATCCCATGTCACATGCACTCACTACACTCTGGAGGCAATTTACAGGGGCCAATTGACTTACAAATCCGCAAGTCTCCGGGATGTGGGAAGGAACGAGAGCACCCGGTGGAAAGACACACGGTCACAGGGAGAACATGCAAATTCCACACAAACAGCACCCAGGAGCAAGATCAAGCCCGAGTCTCTGGCAATGTGAGGCATCAGCTCCATCAGCTGCGGGACTGTGCCCCCTCTCCAAGCAAGTTACAGTGCCACGGAGGGGGGGGTTCATAGAAGCATCCTACTGCAAGGATTATTCTGCACTTTGAAAACTTCTCCCCCTGACGATCGTTCCCTCCCTTCCTTGCTTTATTTGAAACAGGGACTCATTTTTTCATCCTAACAGTTTAAGGAGACAATGACCTACAAGTACAAGAAACGTTCTTATGTCTGAGAATCACTTTCAGGAGATAATGGAACTGTTCTCCAAAACTATGTTCCAGAAGTCCAATCTGAACGGTTTTCCTCCTCATTACTAAAACTCATTTGGGTATAATCTAGTTTAGTTTGGAGATATAGCTCAGAAACAGGCCCTTTGTCCCAAAGAGACCATGCTGACCAGCGATCCCTGCACACTAAACATCATGCTACTACACACTAGGGACAATTTACAAATTTACAGAAGCCAATTAACCTACAAACCTGTACGTCTGTAGAGTGTGGGAAGAAACGTGAGAAAACCCACAGGTCATGGGGAGAACGTGCAAACTTCGTACAGACAAGCACCTGTGGTCAGGATGGAACTGGGCACTCTACAGCAGCAATTCTACCGCTCCACCCCATGCCGCCCTTCTGTGCCAGTGTTTAATACCAAGTGGGAAATTAGACAAGATGTGTGTGTGTGTGTGTGTGTGTGTGTGTGTGTGTGTGTGTGTGTGTGTGTGTGTGTGTGTGTGTGTGTGTGTGTGTGTGTGTGTGTGTGTGTGTGTGTGTGTGTGTGTGTGTGCGCCATGTCAGCAGTGGTGCGGAAGAGATAGTGAAAAGCAGAGCACACAGAAATGCAAGTTCCTCAAACTGACAATATCTGGCGTCATGTATTATAAATACAGGCCTAAAAATACAAAAATCACATGGCTGTACATTTTTCACATTAACATTTTACTTTATAAAATGATAACATTCATTTGAAAATCTATTGTAATTTGTCACACTCGTTACACCATCCACTCAGAATGGTACTTTACTGGCCGTTACACTTTTTATGACCACCCTCCATCATGTTAGTAACACTTAGTGACAAGCAGCCCGCCAGCTGTTATTCAATTTACCGTTCAAGTAAATAACCCAAAGCAACAAAAGTTATACACATGGAAAGAATGAATCATATCAAAATGCCAAACAAATTAGATTATATAACGCATCCCCAGTATGCAAAGACTATATTTTGACCAGACTCTCCAAATGCAATTCAAATTAATATTTGAATATCAAAGATTAATAATGAGCTACACAAAATTGTAAGGGGCATCAACTTTTCGCTTTAAGAAGTGTCTACATCCATGGGTATGGATTTAAAAGGCAAGCGACAGGGGGTTTGGATGCGATTTGCATCATTTTCAACTGGAAGATGATTGGAATCTGGAACGCACTACCTGATAGGGGGGAGGGGAGGGGAGAAAGGAGGCGGGCAATCTCAAAACATTTTGCTGTTTAGATGAGTGCCAAAAACACCAGAATACGAAAGGGTTATGGATCACGTGCTGGAAGTAGAAGTAGCGTAGATGGCCCACATGGACAAAGCAGGTCAAAAAGGGTTGTATTTGCACTGCATTACTATCTTCAATTGGAAGTTGCAAACATCCACCATTACAATCAGGATCACAAGCAAGCTAATAGAATGTATTCAATGTAATAAAATTAAATGTAATAAGTCTGAAGAAGGGCCCCTACCCAAAACGTCAGCTATCCATTTTCTCCAGAGATGCTGCTTGACCCACTGAGTTGCTCCAGTATCTTATGTCTATTCTTTCTAACAGAATGGGTGGTCGTTTCCAATTAAAAACACGGACAATGTGAATATGCTAAACACAACACCATTTGGCTGCTACCAATGGGAGGTTTTGTGAGTAACAGCTACTGGAAATGCAGGTGAATGGCACAAGATTTATTTCCAGCCATTAACATTTTAAGTTCAAACGGAAACTGCTACCAAGCTTTTCACTGTATATCGGTATACGTGACAATAAACTAAACTCTAACTAAGCAGTGCTCATGAAAGAGGTTTCCAAACTGAAATTCACACTTAAGTAATAAAATTAAACCTGCAAATCCAATTAAATTTGATGGATGTTTAGTTTGGAGATACAGCACGGAAACAGGCCCTTCGGCCCATCGGTTCCACGCCGACCAGCGATCCCCGCACACTAACACCATCCTACACACACTAGGGATAATTTTTACATTTACAACAAGCCAATTAACCTATAAACCTGTACTTCATTGGCGTGTGGGAGAAAACCGAAGATCTGGGAGAAAACCGAAGATCTTGGAGAAAAGCCACGCTGGTCACGGGGAGAACGTGCAAACACTGTGCAGCCAGCGCCCATAGTCGGGATCAAACCTGGGTCTCCGGCGCTGCATGGCAGCAACTCTACTGCTGCACCACAAATGCTGCGCCGTCCCGATGCAAATCACTAACGTCATTAAACACTTCAATTAGCTCTGAAATATCTCTTCCAGCTTAAATATAATGGATAGCAACGTGGAAACAAATCCCAAAGGCAAATCTCCAGGAAATGAATCCTATATTTTTGAAGTTGGAGCACTGAGGTTTAACGCGAGAATGAGATTCGGCGGGTCTATCCCTGCACAATGTGTTCTTCACTTGCCAACGATTTGTTTGCTTTTGCACTTCCCCACTACAACGTTACTGATTACAGTCAAGTGCAGTTTGATCTTCTTTTCCAGCCCATGTATCAGTTAAAAACCTGCAAACACGACACGGGATTTCCAGCACGGTTCCTCCTCCTCCGTCCAAAACAAAAAGGGCAGAAAATCATGAGAGGGTTAGGTCGGGTAGACGCACAGAGTTCCTTGCCCAGAGTTGGGGAAATCGAGAACCAGAGGCCACGGGCTTAAGGTGAAGGGAGGGGAAAGATTTAATAGGAATCCGAGGGGTAACGTTTTCACACAAAGGATGGTGGGTGTGTGGAACGAGTTGCCACAGTAGGTAGTTGAGGCTGGGACTCAACGTTGAAGAAACAGCTAGACATGCAGTGGAGGCAGGTTCTCTGGATGCTTTCAAGAGAGAGCTAGATAGGGCTCTTAAAAATAGCGGAGTCTGGGGATATGGGGAGAAGGCAGGAGCGGGGTACTGATTGGGGATGATCAGCCATGATCACATTGAATGGCGTTGCTGGCTCGAAGGGCCAAATGGCCTGCTCCTGCACCTATTGTCTACATGTACATGGATAGTAGACACAAAATGCTGGAGTAACTCAGCGGGTGAGGCAGCATCTCTGGAGAGAAGGAATGGGCAACGCCCATTCCTTCTCTCCAGAGACGCTGCCTCACCCGCTGAGTTACTCCAGCATTTTGTGTCTACCTTCGATTTTCACCAGCACCTGCAGTCCTTTCTTACACATGTACATGGGTAGGACAGGTTTAGAGGGATATGGGCCAAACGCAGCAGGTGGGACTAGTGAAGATGGAACATATTGGTCGTGGTGGGCAAGTTATGCCGAAGGGCCCGTTTCCACGCTGCATGATACAGTCATAATATCTGATCAGGATAACAACCAAAATGAAAAAGTGTACAGACAAAGGCTCTTTGCGTGGTCCACTAAGCAATGCTAATTAATCTTGAAAAGAAACAATAGGATTAAGGTTTGGTACCTGAACAGGGCCGTCTCCCGCACATGTTGCGGACCGAGGGCGATGCCATGCATGAACTCGTAGCAGAGCCCATTCTGGAATGTGCAGTAGAGCTTTGGAGCACAGCCGTTGGCATGCAGGACCTGGAAACTCTTCAGTTCATTGTCACGATCCACAAACAGCTCAGTCTTGTTCCCGTAAACTCTGACCAGGACAACGTCTTCCATATTGTTCCCCACATAGCAGCCAACCAGTTTGTTTGTAATCCCATCTGTAAATAACTGCAAGAAACGCAACAGCTGTCAGTCACAGATACATCGGAGCAGCATTGTACCATCAGCTCGGTGGATGGCAACTACATTTCTCAACAAACATAGATTTGGCTCATGTGAGGAGAATGTTTTAGCTTTTTAATCTAAACTTTACGCTGGGTTGAGTTACTTGAGGCAGCAACTCAGTTGCACTAGAGTTGCTGCCTCACAGCGGCAGAGACCAGGATTTCACCCCGACTACGGGTGCTCCATGTACAGAGTTTGCACGTCCTCCCTGCGACTGCGTGGGTTTTCTTCGGGTGCTGCGGTTTCCTCCCAAACTCCAAAGACATGCAGGATTGTAATTGGCTACTCAAAATTGTAAATTGTCCCTAGTATGTAGGATAGTACTAGTGTACGGGGTGATCGCTCATTGGCGTGGACTCGGTAGGCCAAAGGGCCAGTTTCCATCCTGTATCTCTAAAGTCTAAAGGAAAGTCTAAAGTTGACACGCATTGTTTTCCAAATGTAATTCACATGACACTGACTTTGATCTACAGTACTCAAGGTCAACATTTACTTTCTTGGTCACTTGCTCCTTGGTAAAACCTCACCATTCAACTTGCCTGTCCCTTGGGTGTTAACAAGACATTTAAACCCAAAATCTTGCAAGGCACAATGCCCTCCATAATGTTTGGGACAAAGGCCCATCATTTATTCATTTCCCTCTGTACGCCACAATTTGAGATTTGTAATTAATAAAAAAAAAAAAAAATCACATGTGATTAAAGTGCACATTGTCAGATATTTTTAAAGGGTATTTTTATACATTTTGGTTTCACCGTGTAGAAATCACAGTTGGATTGGTCACAAGGAGAACATATAAACTCCGTACAGACAGCACCCCCGGTCAGGATTGAACTTGGGTCTCTGGCGCTGTAAGGGACCAACTCTACCACTGTGTAACCGTGCCGCCCAATTAATATTATATTGAGTCCATGCAAGTGCACTGAATGAGTGACTGAATACTTCAAACCAAATAAAACAAACCAGAGAGTATTAAAGATCCCTGCTGATAATCATACGGTTTCTTTGAAAGCAGCTTATGTAGACTGCGGTGGAAGGGAGAATGAAAGCTGGCCAACAATGGTGTCAAAAAATATGGTTTACCACCAACAACCTTTTTAAAACAAAGTACAATCTTGTCCAGGATACCTGGTCAGTCCAGAACCAGACTAACTGGATGGCTTTCAAAACCCTGCATCAAGTTGTTAATTACCCCTTTTATAAAATTAGATCATTCACCGCGACTCTTTGCAAAGCAATTACCCGCAGTCACCAGACCTCTGGAACTATTCTGGAACTTGAGGATTTCTGGAATTATTGCCAACCCGTCATCAACTAAAATAAACATAAATCAGAGCAGTAGAAAAATACTCTAGTTTAGGTTAGAGATACGGCTTTGAAACAGGCCCTTTGGTCCACCAGGTACTTGCCAACCAATGATCACATGTTCACACGCCAGTTCTCTGCTATCCCACTTTCGCTTCCAGTCCCTACACATTCAGGGCAATTTACAGAGGCTAATTAACCTATAAGCCTGTATGTCTTTGAGACATGGGAGGAAACTGGAGCACACTGGGAAAACCCACCCGATCAGAGGGAGAACATGCAAACACCACGCAATTAGCACCAGAGGTCGGGATCAAATTCAAAACTTTGGCGCTATGAAGTATGAAAATACTGCAGATGGGAGGAACATGGAGAGTCAGTAAGGCTGCCTCAACAGTTGGCTACAAGGTGAATCAGCAGTTAAAGGTCTCGGGCAATGTGCGCTGACACACCCATGGACTGTTGCCAAGCCTTCAGCTCAATCGGAGTGAGAAATTCCAGTCATTATTGACCAAATCTAGGACACAAGATCCAGAAAATCCAAAGAAACCTTGTCTAATGTGTGGGACCATGTATAAACACAACTGCAATTTCCACATGGTGAAACCAAAATGTATAAAAATACCCTTTAATAAAATCTGTCAATGTGCACTTTAACCACATGTGATTTTTTTCTATTACAAATCTCAAATTGTGGAGCACAGAGGCAAATAAATAAATGATGGGTCTTTGTCCCAAACATTATGGAGGGTGCTGTATAGTGCCACTTCTGGTTAATAAATAGTCTGCATTGCACTAGGATATCAATTCTAATTACTACTCCTGGTCATGCCACCCATCTGAAGTTTATTGACCTCCATTATCACATTGAAGTGACACACCTACAAAGAAACTGACAGACTTGGTGTTTTTTTTTTTTAAAAGGGCTTGGGTTCACTACGTAAAATAAATAGTAGTGCTATAAGGAGGCAACACAAACGTACATTATAGTCCCGCACACTACAATGCCCCTCAGGAGGAGAAAATGCACAAATGCAACCCTGATCTTTGTAAATACCCTTGGCCAAAGACAAAAAAAGAGTGAGAAAGGTATTCAAATAAAGCAACGACCAGATCATAAAGCTGTATCTATTCACGGTCAAAGGTTTGTTCAGAAAAGCAATTTAAATACAGGAACCATGCAAGATTGGATTCACTTTTCCCCCTAAAAACTAAACAAATAGACAGTGAGAGTTTTTACTACCACTCTCCTCCCCCTTGGTCATTTAAATCGTCACCTATTCTTTCGCTCCATAGATGCTGCCTCACCCGCTGAGTTTCTCCTGCATTTTTGTCTAAGCAGTTCCATAGTTTACCACATTGTATCAAATCCTTCCCCAGGCAACAATACACTTACCAGGGCACCACCCCAAAACTTCACCTAACATTTTCCTCCAGAGATGATGCCTGATCCTCCGAGTTACTCCCGCAATTTGCATCGATAGATGGTGGAAATTTGAAACACCCAACCAACACTCGATAAAAGAGTTTGACCCAAAATATTAGCCGATTCTCTCTCGATTCACAGATGCTGCCAGGCCTGCTTTGATATATTTAGAATTTTCTGCTGTTTTATCTTTAATTTGTTGCTCTTTGGTTACTACTTTTCCATCTTTCATGTACAATGGGTGGAATCCAACTACGGTAACCATTTCAGTTGTGCACACCACACCTCATCAGGGATAATATGGACGATTAACGTTGGATTATTTTGGAGTTGGAGGAGAAAGATGTAATAAACAGATGCGGTTAAATAACTCATGAGGCAATATTGTACCGAGTATAGAGGATTAGAGGGCAATCTAATACTGTTTAAGGTGATTAAGAAATTTTGACAGGATAGGTATGGACAAATTATTCTTTGTTTGGGGAATAGCAGAGGAATGGATGGGGTATGTACATAACCAAAATTCAAGCAGTGCTGGCACTCAGTTGAGATATTGGGAAGCACCTCGTTGCAAAGGGGTCTCTACATTCATTCCGCCACCGAAAATGTTGTCATCTCATTAATTGCAGATGCTGGTTTACAAAACAAGACACAGTCAGTGACTTAGCAGGCAAGGCAGCATCGCTGGAGATCACGGATAGATGATGTTTTGGATCGGGACCCTTATTCAGACTAGAGTAGAAACAAGGAACTACAGATGCTGAAGAAAGGTCCCAACTCGAATCGTCACCTATTCCTTTTCTCCAGTAATGCTGCCTGGGCTACTCCAAAGTTTTGTATCTATCTTCAGTGTAAGATACCATCTACACACTCATCTAATCCTCTCCAGCTTTACATCGGATCCTCTGATGGTCATTACTACCAGTGACTATATGGTAGCAATGAGCTGCTGAGACCAAGCTCTATAATTCCCTCTGCAAACTTCTCTTCTGTTTTTAAACTTAAGACAGTTCAATGCCACATTTTATGACATTGCTTGGGACATTTTGCTCATAACATGGCAACAAATAACAGAATCAATTTCTGGGACACTCCATGTGTAAGAAGGAACTACAGATGCTGGTTTAAACCAAAGATAGACACAACATTCTGGAGTAACTCTGTGGGGGAGGCAGCATATCTGGAGAGAAGGAATGGGTGACATTTTAGGTTGAGACCCTTCTTTAGACATCTCGATCTGAAATGTCATCCATTCTTTCTCTTCAGAGATCCTGCCTGTCCCACTGTGTCCAGCATTGTGTCTATCTCTGGGCCACTCCACCTCTTTCCAAAAACTTGAGGGAATTCTTTCCTTTCTACCTGCAATCTAAAAGACAAGACTAGTGCTTCTCTTGCTCTTTGGGGATCTGGCTGCGAATGGGCTTAACCTCCACACCCAATGTTTCCAATTCTTTTAATCTTTCACTCTAACCCACAGAGATGTAGCTTATGACCAGCATGCAAGATTGATTTCTTCAAAAGACAGATGTCAATAGTGGAACAGTGGCGTAGCAGTAGAGTTGCTGCCTCACTGCGCCAGAGACCCGGGTTCGAACCCGACTACGGGTGCTGTCTGTACAGAGCTTGTACATTATCCCCCTGACTTGCGTGGGATTTCTCTGGTGCTCCAGTTTCCTCCCACACCCCAAAGACATGCAGGTTTGTACGTTAATTGGCTTTGGTAAGAGTTGGAAGTTATCTCTAGTGTGCAGGATAGCACTAGTGTACGGGGTGATCGCTGTCTGGCGCGGACTCGGACACAAAGGGCCCGTTTCCGCACTGTCTCCAAGCGAAGCCAAGAATGCTTGAAACAACTGAACTATATATAAAACAAGATTCCTCTAAATTCCTTTGCCCATCAAGCGAGGCCTCCTCTATTTCTGCAAGAGGGATGAAATCCAAGAGTTTCATTTAATTATCTCCAATAAATCAAAGGGAACCTCAATTTAATTCCCATCTCCGTGGAACTAGTTGGATTGGTCTATAGTACCGCACTGACATCAACGTGCAAAGAAACCACCTGCTATGTCTCACCCCTCCAACACCCTGCTTGACTGGAAAATTAACAGACATACTGGACAATGATACCATAACACTAATTGAAGGGAGATAGACAACACTGCACCAACTGCCAAACCAAGTGCATATGACTTGTATGAGTCAATGTACAGCAAGCAAAAGCCAACTTACTCAGGAACAGTTTATAGAATAGAGAAGATAAACTACTTCAACCTCTCCCTACAAAATAAGGGTAACTTTGCCAAGAGAATGGTTTGCGACATAAACATGTGCTTCACAAATTCATCTCAGTTACCGGCATCAGTTATGATGAAACTTCATAAGGTCTTATGCCATAGGAGCAGAATCTGGCCATTTTGTGCATCAAGTCTACTCCCGCAATCAATAATGGCTGATCTATCTCTCCCTCCTAACCCCATTCCCCTGCCATCTACCCATCACCCCCCCGACACCTGTACCAATCAGGAATCTTGACTGAAAGGGATCTAATTAGCTTCAATCTGGTCAGCGAAACCATTGCAACTAGATGGGCCCCACTAGGAAAAACCCATAACAGATAAGAATGGCACGAAATGCTGGAGCAACTCAGCGGGGCAGGCTGCATCTCTGGAGAGAAGGAATGGAAGGAATTCTTTCCCTCCAGAGATGCTGCCTGGCTCGCTGAGTTTCTCCAGCATTTTGTGTCTATCTTCGATGTAAACCAGCATCTGCAGATCCTTCCTACACAGATAAGAAGGGGATGCAGTAGATTAATTTAGTGACATAGAAAAAGATGGTACATTGTTGAGACAGTGCACAGGAAACATTATTCTGCACTTGGTCCACCTGACCGAGCTGACAACTTATTGTGTGCCAATGGGTCATGTGCAAATAATAGCAATAAAGTATTGTTGAGCACCCTTAAATGGTCTACAGTGTACAACTCCCATCCAGCCTCTGCCCAATGCTAAGATACCCACCTATGGTACACCAGGGACTTGATTTACCGCGTTTAGTTCGGCTACTAAAGTTCCCTTCTTGCGAAAAAACGACAACATGGAAGTTGTTGTAGTTGAGCCTTTTCTTTACTGGAGCTTCGCAAAAGTCGCCGCAGGCAGGCACCATCTTGCTGATTGTGATGGCAAAGATGTTGTGCCGCCTTTATAAATATTTCAAAATGCGTTCATGCTGCCATGATAAATACAAAATATGATTTTCTGCTCAACTGGGAGAGTCTAAGCTTGTGCATTCACGCATGAACTACAAAAGTTGGTGGAAGGTCACTTAAGGCTGAATTAGTCATTCACTAGACATTCATTTTTCTCAGGATGTGGTTTCAGTGCATTAGTAGGGTTCAACCGGACAGAATCCCAGTTGAAGACTGAATAGGGGGCTTGGGGAACCAAATCCAGTCTCAATTTCTGAATGCACGATTGCTCAAAGTACCTCCAGTTATTGGTAGGATGCCATATCGGAGGAGGCATCTTCTCACGTATGTGGAAGCTTACTTCAAAATGATTGTTACTGTCAGAAATTAGAGGGAAATGACAAGAGCAAGGCTGGTATGAGGTTCTAGGTTAGTTTAGGGATACAGCGCGGAAACAGGCCATTCGGCCCACCGAGTCCATGCCAACCAGCGATCCCTGCACACAAGCACTATCCTACACACTAGGGGCAATTTACAAATTTACCAAGTCAAATAAAAATCGAAAATACTGGAGTTATTCAGGTCAATGGACATCTGTGCAGAGAGAAAGTGTTAATATTTCAGACTCAAAAAAAATGCTGGAGGAACTCAACAGCATTTGTGAAGGAAATGGGTAGATGATATTTTGGGTCAGGACCCTTCTTTAGATAGCTCAAGACTCCAGCATCTGCAGTTTCTTGTGTCCTGTCTGAAGATGTGTCTCTACCCAAAATGTTGTCTGTCCATTCCCTCAATGATGCTGCCTGACCCACCGAGTTCCTCCAGCACAATGCTTTTTGCTCAAGAATCCAGCTTTTGCAGTCTCATGCATCTCTGACGTTTCCAGTGATGACTCAGCTATTAAATATACAGAGAAGTGGTAGAGACAGGCAAAACAAAGCAAGTACCTGTGATGGGGTAGAAATGAAGAGAAGAAAGAAGACACAGATTGTTACCGACTAAAAGGTGATCAAGGCTTGTCAATGGCAACCAGATTGTCCGAAAGGATAGGAAAAGGGGGAAGAGAAACCCTTTGAGCACATCAGAGTTGGCCAAGGACTGAAAAGCAAAAAAAAAACATGCAGCTGCTGGAATCCCAAAGCAAAACCAGTAAAAGTTGGAGCCAAGCAGCATCTGCGGAAGGGAAACAGTGTTAAATGCTCAGGCCAATGATATCCAAATCAATACTGGCCATTAACCCAAAAAGCCCCCCTTCGCCCTGCCACCCCAACTAGATAACTTCCTCTCCATATTCTCTTTCAAACATAGTCAGGCAAGTTCTGACAGAATACAAAATGGCCGAATTCAATATTGAGCCCCAAGGGTAACAACGTGACAAGACAGGTGAGATTGTGCTTCTCATGCTTGCATTAGGATTTATTTAAAAGTACAAGAGACTGAAGATACAGTAGAGTGAGAGTGCAACTGAGTTTTAAAGCAACAGGCACCTGGAAAATCAGTCCACATTGAAGACTGAGGGTGTTCTACAAAAGTCACACAACCTCCATTTTGTTTCTCTCATGCAGAAAAGATCCGATCCAGAGAATTAACTGCCATTTACAAGCCTTCAGGCAACATTTTCCTAATCCACAATCATGGCATCCGAATAGTACAATAATCCACATCAGTGATCAAACCGGGCTATAATATGGTCACAGGATTTTTTCCACAGAATGCCTGTCTATAGCCCATAAGAGTACTGTAGGTGGCCTGCCTTAATGACTGCCATCCAGTAGCACTTGCATCAACTCTAATGAAGCGCTTCGAGAGATTGAATATTAACTCCTGCCTCAGAAATGACCTGTATCTGCCTCAATTTGCCTATCGCCACAACAGGTAAACTGCAGATGCTATCTCGCACTGACTCCCCACTCTGTTCTGGACTATCTGGATGACAGGAACACATGCTTCAGACTGCTATCCACAAGCTACAGCTTGGCGTTTAATAACGTCATCCCTCTAAACTCATCACAGTCTGAAGAAAGGTCTCGACCTGAAACATCACTGTGGTCTCTGGTCTGTGGAATTCTCTGCCTCAGAGGGCGGTGGAGGCAGGTTCTCTGGATGCTTTCAAGAGAGAGCTAGACAGGGCTCTTAAAAATAGCAGTCAGGGGACATGGGGAGAAGACAGGAACGGGGTACTGATTGGAGATGATCAGTCAAAGGGCCGAATGGCCTACTCCTGCATCTATTGTCTACTGTCTATCACCTATTCCTTTTTTCTAGAGGTGCTGCCCGACCCGTTGAGTTACTCCAGCTTTTTGCGTCTACCAACCAAGCTCCAAAACCTGGGCTTCCAAAACTCCCTTTGCAACTGGATCCTTGACTTGCTCATCAGCGCACCTCAGTACATATTGGCAACACCTTCTCCTCATTGACTATCAACACAGGTACATGTCAAGGCTGCGTGGCATGCTTAGCCGCTTTGCTCCACTCTTTTTACATCCATGACTGTGTGGTTAGCACAGTTCCAATGGCAACTGTAAACTGTGGTTGGCCGATCACGGGTGGTGATGAGTCAGAGTACAGAGGAGAGATGGAACTCATGGTTGAGTGGTGCCACATGAACCACCACACGCTCAATGTCAACAAGACCAAGCAACTGATTTATGAAAGGGACGTCCGGAGACCAGATGCCATTTTTTTTAATTCATGGACCGGTGGTGGAGAGAATTAACGGCTTCGGATTTCTGGGTAGTCACATCTCAGGTGAACTTCCAGCGCCAGATGCAGTCACAAAGGTGGCAAAGGTCCACTTTCTTAAGATAGACACCAAAACCTAGAGTAACTCAGCAGGAGAGGCAGCATCCCTGGAAAGAAGGAATGGGAGATGTTTCAGGTCGAGATCCTTCTTTAGAAGTCTGACGAAGGATCTCGATCCGAAACGTCACACATTCCTTCTCTCCAGAAATGCTGCCTGTCCTGCTGAGTTACTCCGGCTTTGTGTGTCTGTCTGCAGTTTAAACCAGCATCTGTAGTGCCTTCCTACACGTTCCTCTACTTTCTTAGACGTTTAAAGAAATTCAATACGTCTCCAAATATTCCAGTTTTGCAGAAGTACTGTAGAATGTATCCTGACTGGTCGCATCACACAGACTGGTCGCATCACACAGACATGGCAATTCCAAATCACCCCAATGCAAGAGGCAGCAGAGTGTGGTGGACTCAGCCCAGTCCATCACAGGCACAGCCCTCTCTGCATCTAAAGCATCCATATGCTTTCCCACGGCCCTCCCTCCATCAAAAGCACCTACCATCAAGGATCCCCATCATCTGGGCTAAATCCTCTCCTCACTGCTACTGTTGGGCAGGAGGTACAAAAGCCTGAAGTCATACACCACCAGGTTCAGACACAACTATTTTCCTACAGCCATCAAGTACTTGAACCAATCTACATAACCCCAATCCTACCGTAGCAATGGAACGCTACCATGCACTCTTGCACTGCAATGGACTCAAATTTTTATATTTTGCACTAACATCTTGGTTTGCTTTTGCATACACTTTATTTTGGAATTGTGTGTAATTTATATATAAATTGGTTTTGTGTTTTTGTCCAACTACATGTGCCGGATGCTGGGACAAGCAAGATTTTACATTGTACCATACCCGTGCAATGACAGTAAACTTGAAATTGAACCAATTAACATTCCAGGGCAAATACTCTTCACCATAATACATTGTGGAGCATTGGGCCCATCGAATCAGCGCCACTATTTGATCATGGCTTATCTATTTTTCTCCCTCAACCCTGCCTTCTCCCCCGAATCTTTGATGCCCTCACTAAACGGGAACCAATCAATCTAAAAAATTCCCAATTTTCCCAATGTGGCAATGAATTCCACAAATTCACCGATGTCCAGCTAAAAAATATTCCTCCATTATACAAGTACGTCCTTTTATTCTGAAGATGTGCCCCCAGGCCCTACACTCTCCCGCTACTGGAAACATCCTGTTGAACAGTGAAAACCAGTTAGTCTAAGTATCTGAGGAGATCAGAGAGGTGGGAAACAAAGGTAGCATCTGTAAAAAGTTGAAATAATGGAGCCATTGAACATGCAGCTGAGCTACTTTGTCAGTGTGACTGGCTGCTAATGTTGTTAAGTCGTGATGCTGTGTAGCCTGGCCTTCTGGGTATGCTGAGAAATGATGCAGTGGAATGGCAAGCACGTGACTAACTCCAATACACAGAGAAAGTTATCAGAGGTTGAAGAATTCGATATTAAGTCCTGTAGGCTGCAAAATGCCGAGACAAAAGATGAAGTGTTTTTCCTGAAGCATACACCGGGCATTGGTGTAAAAGTGCGAGAGGCCACAGGTAGAAAAGAGAGCGGGAATGGGGCCGACAATTAAAGAGGCAGGCAACCAGAAGCTCAGCGTCACTCGAGCAGCTCTGGTGCTCAGCAAATGATCAGCCAAGCTGTCCTCGCCTTCACCCATGTAGAGGCAGCCATATGGTGGAATTGTCAGACCAACCATCTGACAGGGCGAGCTGAATTTCCACACACCGAACACCGCTGAATATAACTAACATTAATTTTGTGCTCTCTGAACTTTGTGAAACCTTCCCAGGTGTCTACCAGAAACTCAAGCAGATTGTTCGATTGTTTGCAAACTTCCACCATCTTTAAACAAAGATGGTTTTCCAATTTTGCATGCACAACAGCACTCAGTGCCCATTTTACTTCTAAACCATCACCAAACTGTGCCCCAACTGCTTCTCATGCAGGCCATTCTACATCCGGAATAGAGTTTAGAAAGATTAGCATGGAAACAGGCCCTTTGGCCCACCAAGTTCACATTGACCAGCGATCACTCATACATTAATTAGGGACACTAGGGACAATTTACACAAGCCAATTAACCCACAGACATGAATGTTTTAGGGATGTGGATGGACACCAGAGCACCGGGGGAAACCCACGCGGTCACAGAGAGAATGTACCAACTCTGCACAGACAGCACCTGTCGCCAGGATCGAACCCGGGTCACTGGTGCTGTAAAGCAGCAACTTTACCGCTGAACCTCTGTGCCACTCCATACTTCCTGACCAGGTTATTCTTCCTCCCTTCTATAAACTTGAGATCTACTGCCCGAGCTAACACACCATCTCATTCATCCGTCAGCATTCTGCACACCGAGCTTCAAGTACCTGTGCTTAAGAGCACGTAAACACGAGGTGTACTGAAGCTGGTTTAAATCGAAGGTAGACACAAAATGTTAGAGTAACTCAGCGGGGCAGGCAGCATCTCTGCAGAGAAGGAATACGTGACGTTTCGGGTCGAGAACCTTCTTCAGTAAACAGGAGGAGCAGGCTACCATCCCTTCGAGCCTCCCCACAAATGTATTATCGCCACGGCTGATCTTCTCCAGGCCTCAGCTCACCTTCTGTGCCACCTTCCCATCATATTCCATGATCTTTCAAAAACATAATCACCTCCTCTCTAAATACCTGTCATTATCTAGCCCCCGCAATCCTCTGCAGTACAGAATTCCAAAGATTCACTCGCACCAAAAATAAATTAGGGCCTCCTTTCCTTTTTTACCGGTGGAAACACCATGACATCTGATGTCCCCATTGAATCTTATACTTTTCAGATTTTAAGCTTCAAATTATACCTCGGATCTATTTTTATTTAGTCATTCAATAGTGCTTTCTTGTCACATGTGGAGTAACTGCACTATGACATTCATTTTGCATATATTACACCTGCAGGCGCTGCCATATTCATAACAGGACAACCATCTAATCTCAGGAATTAGTCTTGTGAATCTCTTCTGGACCGACATCAATGTAGGCACATTCTTTCTTAAAGAGGTGGGCCAAACAGTACTCTAGGTGGTGGCCCCAGTCAACATCTCGCTATAATCCTATAAACTGCAATGCCAACTATTTTTTCATAAGATTACCTGGCTCCCTTTATTTCACTCAGTTACAGCCTCACTTTATTTAGATGAACTGCAGTGTCCTCCATAATGTTTGGGACAAAGACCCATCATTTATTTATTTGCCTCTGTACTCCACAATTTGAGATTTGTAATAGAAAATATATCACATGTGGTTAAAGTGCACATTGTCAGATTTTAATAAAGACCATTTTTATACATTTTGGTTTCACCATGTAGAAATTACAGCAGTGTTTATACATAGTCCCCCCATTTCAGGGCACCATAATGTTTGGGACACAGCAATATCATGTAAATGAAAGTAGTCATGTTTAGTATTTTGTTGCATATCCTTTGCATGCAATGACTGCTTGAAGTCTGCGATTCATGGACATCACCAGTTGCTGGGTGTCTTCTCTGGTGATGCTCTGCCAGGCCTGTATTGCAGCCATCTTTAGCTTATGCTTAGGGGCTAGTCCCCTTCAGTTTTCTCTTCAGCATATAAAAGGCATGCTCAATTGGGTTCAGATCAGGTGATTGACTCGGCCAATCACCCGATCTGAACCCAATTGAGCATGCCTTTTATATGATACAAGAATATTTATATATTGGACATGATTTTTTTTTTTAAAGAATCTGCACAATATGGACATCCAACTGAAATATATCCTAGTAGAAAAAACACACCTAATTAAGGGCACAGAGTTTTGAGACCATTTAATTGCAAAATCCTTGGGATGAGACTATAAAACAAGCTCTCCAAGAGCAGTCCCAACAAGAACTAGCACCAAGGACAATTAAGCAAGCTACAAGGAGCTGCATGCCTTAAGCATCTGTTCTGGATGAAAAATGACCATGCAGGATCAGTAACCTAGATTAGCCTACTCGAAACAATTCACAGCATGTGGTCAAAAAAGAACTTAGGAGTCACACAGAATAGATAAGAATCGATGCAGAGACCAAATATTAAACAATGAACCAAACTTTGTGGATAATTATACACTTTAGCCGATTTATCACAACATTATATAGTCTCTCTATGAATAATGGTTAGAAAATTAAAAGGAAATGTCCCTTTGAAACAAATTTGTTAAGAATTGTGTTTTTTTTCTTCCGACTGTTCTAATGTCAGCTCCTTTCAAAGCTCAAAATCGCAACATTGCGGCTTAAGAGACATGAGGCTGTCATTGGGTTTGTTGTGGAAAGGAATGTGCAGTGTTGGGGGAGCCATGAAGTGAGAGGCAGCAAAGACTAGTAATGAAGACAAAAGTACTGGTGTAACACAGCGGGTCAGGCAGGATCAGCAAGTCTCGACCCGAAACGTCACCCGTTCCTTCCCTCCACAGATGCTGCCTGTCCCGCTGAGTTACTCCAGCATTTTACGTCTGTCTTTGGTGTAAACCAGCATCTACAGTTCCTACCTACACACTTGCTTGGAGAACATGGATAGGTGACGTTCGGGACAGGACCCTTCCACAGACTGATTGTGGAGAAGGGAGGGAGGAAAGAGAAAGCTGGAAATAAGGAGGGGCAGGACAAAGCATGGCAGGTAGTAGGTGAACATATGCGAGGGGGATTTTTGATGGTTGGACAAAAGCCAGAGATGAGAAAAAGCTGTGAGACAAAAGGATTGAAGAGTTGCATATTGTGAAGCCAGAGGAATGAATTGTTGTGGGGGGGGGGGAGGTTAATAAATAGGATTATAGTCCAGGTGGGGCAGGGGGAAAGAAAGAGGTGCGTGGGGTGAACAGGAAGGAGGGTAGTGGAAGAGAATGAGGTAGTGGAAGTTAAAAGTAGAACACAATGTGCTGGTGGGAAGCACAAGTTAACCTCAGGTATAAGATGGGAATGCGGTTGATGAGTAGGAAAGGGGCAATGGGTTTAAGACAAGGGATGAGCTGTATGGATTGAGATGCAATGGGAGTTATGGAATGGGATGCGACGTGATGAAGGGTCTTGACCCGAAACGTTACACATTCCTTCTCTCCAGAGATGCTGCCTGTCCAGCTGAGTTACTCCAGCATTTTGAGTCATCTTCTGGGATGAGATAGGATGGGACAAATTGGGAGGTATGGGTTGGGATGGGATATATGGGGTGGGATGAGACAGAAAGTTGTAATGAGATGGGATGAGGATATAATGGAACAATTTTGGAGTAATGGGACTAGATGGGAGGTATGAGATGAGATGGGACGAGAGGAGAGAGGGGGAGGGGAGGGGAGAGAGGAGGGGGGGGGGGGGAGGAGAGGAGGGAGGGGAGGGAGAGAGGGGAGGGGGGGAGGGGGGGGGAGGGGGGAGGGGAGAGCGGGGGGAGGGGGGAGAGAGGGGGGGGGGGAGAGAGGGGGAGGGGGGGGAGAGAGGGGGAGGGGAGGAGAGAGGGGAGGGGGGAGAGAGAGGGGGAGGGGGGGGAGAGAGGGGGGGGGGGGAGAGAGAGGAGAAACGAGGGGAGAGAGGGAGAGGGGGGGGAGAAGAGTGAGAGAGGGGGGACAGAGGGGGGGGGGGGAGAGGGAGAGAGGGAGAGGGGGGGGGGAGGGGAGAGGGGGAGAGACGGGGGGAGAGGGCGGGGGGAGGGAGAGGGGAGGGGGGGAGGGAGAGAGAGGGGAGGGGGGGAGAGAGGGGAGGGGGGTGAGAGGGGAGGAGGGGGAGAGAGGGGGGGAAGGGGAGAGAGGAGGGGGGGGGGGGAGAGGAGCGGGGAGGGGGGGAGAGGAGAGGGGGGGAGGAGAAGAGGGGAGGGGGGGGGGCGAGGGGAGGGGGGGAGGAGAAGAGGGGGGAGGAGAGAGAGGAGGGGGAGGGGGAGGCTGGGGGGGGGAGAGGGAGGGAGCGAGGGGAGGGGGGGGGAGAGAGGGGGGGGGGGGGGGGAGAGGAGAGGAAGGGGAGGGAGAGGGGGAGGGGAGAGAGAGGGAGGAGGGGGGGAGAAGAGGAGGGGGGAGGGGGGGGTGGGGGAGTGAGGGGGGGGCGGAGAGGGGACGAGGGGAGGGAAAGTGAGCGCCATTACCTTGGTGCGGACCCGGGCTGGCGGGTCCCAGGAGGCCGCAGCTCGGCCACCAGCCGCAGCGCCCGCGGGAACCACGTCGTTCTCGTCCACGTACACGGCGAGCTTGAGCAGAGCGGGCGCGCCGCTGGGGACGCGCACCTCCGTCTCCATGGCGGGCGGGCGGGGGGGAGGGAGGGAGAGGAGGGATGGAGGGAGGGAGGAGAGCGGCGAGAGGCCCGGCCGCCGCTTATATGCGCTGGCGAGAGAGAAGGAGGGGAGAAGGGGGAGGAGAGGGAGGGGGGGGGGGAGGGAGAGGGAGAGAGAGAGAGGCCGGGGCCGGGGCGGGGGCTGCGAGCGGCTCCGCCTCCACAAGGAGGGTGCGATGGCGGCGGCGGCGGCGATGGCGATGGCGGGCGGCGACGTGAGGGGGAGCGGACTGCGGCCGCGGGCTGAGCGGAGCCGCTGGTCCTCTAGGTCTAGCGCCCCCCTCCTCCCCAGCGGCGGGAGGTCGCGGCGCAGCTCTCCCTCTATCGCCCCCCGGCGGCTGGAGGTCGCGGCGCCCCCACTCCCTCTATTGCCCCCCGGCGGCTGGAGGTCGCGGCGCCCCCACTCCCTCTATCGCCCCCCGGCGGCGGGAGGTCGCGGCTCTAATTGCTTCTCCACCGCCCTCCGGAGGTCGCCACACCACAGCTCCTCCTACTGCCCCCTGGCGCCCGGAGGACGCAGCACCGCACTGCCCCCCCTAGCGCCCGGAGGTCGCTCGTGGTCCTCCCGATCTGCCGCCCCCTACTGCAGGGAGGTCGCAGCCCCCAACTTTCATTTGCAGCTTGACAACAACTTTGTGTTGGGGTAATTATTGTCACGTGTGGCTTTGTTTTTGCCTGAGGGGGGGTGGGGGGGGGGGGGGGGGACAGGTTAGGCTGCAGCCCCTCAGCCTGCAAAGATAGACCTCAAAAATTGGAGTAACTTAGCCGATCATAAGACATAGGAGCAGAATCAGGCCATTCTGCCCATCAAGTCTACCCAGCCATTCAATCACGGCTAATCTATCTCTCCCTCCTAACCCCATTTTCCCCAAAAACCTCTGACACCCGTACGAATCAAGAATCTATTTAATCTCTGCCGTGAAAATATCTGTCGACTTTGCCTCCACAGTCTTCTGTGGCAAAGAATTCCACCGATTCACCACCCTGGTGAATTGCACAGGTTAATTCAGCAAGGCAGCGACTCTGCCGCTGCGCCAATGTGTTCCATTCTCAGTACACCTGACGATTAAACACGTGACTGTCTTCTTGTACCTGTACCTCCCCGTACTGGTGCGAATGACAATAGATTCGACTTGAATTGTACGCGGCGGCGACGGGAGTGTCCCGTGGTCAACCGCGCCGCCGCCGACGACCGAAGACCGGAACGTGCCCCGGTAGGCCCGGCTCGTCCCCGCAGGCCTCTCAGGGGACTGAGGTGAAGAGGGGCAGAGAGGCATGTCTGGGCTGAAGGAGCCTCAGCGGTGGCGGGGATGGGAGCCTCGGCAGTGGCAGCGGGGGGGCGCAGCAGTAGGAGCCTCGGCAGAAGCAGGAGCCTCAGCGGCCACGGGAGCCTTGGCGGTGCAGCGTGGGTCTCGGTGGGGGATGCGGCAGCGCGAGCCTTGGCAGCAGCGGGAGCCTGGACGGCAGTGGGAGCCTCAGCGGCCATGGGAGCCTCGGCAGTGCAGCGTGGGTCTCGGTGGCAACGGGAGCCTAGGTGGTGGTTAGGCCTCTCGGTCGATGAGCGTAAGGGGGGGAGGGGAAGACAATGGGGACCTGGCGAGGGGGGGGGGGGGACATCGTGAGGGACGGTGAGAGAAACAAAGGGGAGCCCCGGGGGGGGGGGGGGGGGGGGGGGGGGGGGGGTTCAGCCAGCCAACAGTCACTTGTCTTTTTCTTTTTTGTTTTCAATTTTAATGTCAAGTTTGCGTGTACCTTGTGCGGTATGACTGTCGGCAGAACAATTTCCCTCCGGGGATGAATAAAGTTTTAATCGTATCGTAATTGCAAAAGGTAAAATTACAAAGCAATTAAGCGGTGGGGAGATTGGAGGGAGGAGACGTGCATGGGATCTGACTCATGGACAGCCACATTGTGATGTGGAGGCATAACTCAGCAGCACACGTCATAATGAGGGCACTACCTCCCCTTTGCCCAAAAACAAGGCTTGCAGTATACTGTTGGAGCTGGGTTCAAAGCCTGTGGTTTAAATTTAGCCGCCCTTTTAACATTGAAGTGCGATTCACAAGTTAGAAGCCTCGTGACCCTTTTCACGGTGAGGTATTCGACGGGAAAAAAAAGTTCAGCTTTAAAAAAAAAAGTCCCAACTTAGGCGATGTTTTAGGCGATTGCCGGCGACTACGACAATGGAGTTCATCGAAGTCGGCACCGGTGCCAACCTACGTCACCTGGCGACAACCTACGTCATCCTGGCGACAACCTACGACAGTACCTACGTCAGGAGAAGACAAGCTATGACAAGCCCACCGTCGCCGAAATGTTTTTGAACATTTCAAAATCCAGCGGTGACCAGAAATACGCTACGACTCTTCGGGCGACTGAGGAGACGACTCACGACCGTACAGGCGACACCCCGGAGACCATGTGGCCACAGCCTAGTCACCAGCAGTCGCCTAAAAAAATCGCCGAAGTGGGACAGGCCCTTGAGACGCATCGAGTCGGGATATTTCTTCAGACCTCAACCCGAAACATCACCAATCCATGTTCTCCAGCGATGCTGCCTGACCCGCTGAGTTACTCCAGCATTCTGTATTTGTTTTTCTAAACCAATATCTGCAGTTCCATGTTCCACTGAAATCACCTCGGCTACTTCATCTCCCTATCTGAGGTGGGAGTTTGCAACCTTCACGTGGTCTGCCCTGTTTCAACGAATGCAACCAGCCTGGCGTGGACAATCAAATAAGATCAAAAAGAACAAGTTGTCCTACAACTTTAGGCTGTGCACGCCATACGCAAGAAGAAGAAGATCTCCCTATCTCAATATATCTTTCTGTTCTCCTTCTCATTGATCTTTTTACAAACCTCCATGCTATTAATACCGATTATCCACACCACTAACCTCCATCCCCTATTGATTAAACTTAGCCCTTTAGAATCGGCAAAATCCATCACGGTATGAATGGAAAAAGATGTATTTATGTAGCCGTACACATCAGAAGGCTTTCATAGTGCCGCAGGAAGAGTTATTTCAGTGTGTGCATTTTGTACAGACCAAGGTTTGTCTTTCCTTGCCAGCAGAGCACTCACGAGTCAGTAAAGACCTCAGGCATCGAACCACCAACCCGTTAAGGGCCTGTCCCACTTGGGCGTCATTTGCGTGACATCATTTACGCGTCACGATGCACGACGCGTGCGTCGTGACACGTACCTGATAATAGCACCACGCACCATACGTTTCCCTTTTGGAAACGTATGACAAGGACTATTTTAATCCAATCTGCCACTTAAACCTCTATGCTCTGGTTCTGGATTGCCCTACTCTGGTTAAAAGACTGGTTAAAGTTATTGTATGCAGTTTTGATCCCCTAATTTGAGGAAGGACATTCTTGCTATTGAGGGAATGCAGCGTAGGTTTACAAGGTTAATTCCCGGGATGACGGGACTGTCATATGCTGAGAGAATGGAGCGGCTGAGCTTGTATACTCTGGAGTTTAGAAGGATGAGAAGGTATCTTATTGAAACGTAAGATTATTAAGGGTTTGGACACGCTAGAGGCAGGAAACATATTCCTGATGTTGGGGGGGTCCAGAACCAGGGGCCACAGTTTCAGAATAAGGGGCAAGCCATTTAGAACGGAGATGAGGAAACACTTTTTCTCACAGAGAGTTGTGAGTCTGTGGAATTCTCTGCCTCAGAGGGCAGTGGAGGCCTGTTCTCTGGATATTTTCAAGAGGGAGCTAGATAGGGCTCTTAAAGATAGCGGAGTCAGGGGAGAAGGCAGGAATGGGGTACTGATTGGGGATGATCAGCCATGATCACTTTAAATGGCGGTGCTGGCTCGAAGGGCCAAATGGCCTATTCCTGCACCTATTGTCTATTGTCTATTGACTCCGTGCGTTCACCATTTCTATTCCCCCTCAGGTGACATCGTTCCATTGGCCTTTTTTTAAAATGGATGGCACTTAAAACTGAAGAGAAGGAACTTAGCAACATGCCACTTCCTGTCGAAAATGCTGAATAATGTGCAGCATTGCTTTTGGATGTGGTCAGTCATATCGACCGCAAGCCGTCTCCAAATGCTTGTGAGACATTTCATGCATGTAACATAAACGTTGACAGTCCCATACAGCCATGACCAGTAGCTGGTCAGGTGAGGTGAAGACTGCGTGTTTAAGAAGGAACTGCAGGTGCTGGAAAATCGAAGGTAGACAAAAGTGCTGGAGAAACTCAGCGGGTGCGGCAGCATCTATGGAGCGAAGGAAATAGGCAACGTTTTGGGACGAAACGTTGCCTATTTCCTTCACTCCATAGATGCTGCTGCACCCGCTGAGTTTCTCCAGCACTTTTGTCCACCTTCGAGTTGAAGACTGACTCAAGGGTGGGTGCTGGCAGGAACATGAGCAGCATTAATGCATCAATCGATCAAACTGAGACAAAAGGATATCAGTGAGCTCTCGAGATAGTCACAAACTACTGGAGTAACTCAGCGGGACAGGCAGTGTCTCTGGAGAGAAGGAATGGGTCGAGACCCTTCTTCAGAACCGGGCCTCAACCCATTCCTTCACTCCAGCGATGATAAAACTAAAAACTAAAGAGTAAAACTAAAACTACTGGCCAATTGGTTAACTTTGCTCCTGGTCCACTGCTGGTCCGCACTAATCATCGTTGGAACATGCACTTGTTTCTTTAAGCACAGAATAAGATTTGGCTTTCATGCTTCTCTTCAATGCCTGTGGATCTTAAAACATAGTCGTGACAATAACATTACTGGTGGTGAATCTGTGGAATTCATTCTAAAAGCCAAGTCAAGGGGGCACTTTTAAGGCAGAGATAGATGCTGTAGATTCTTGATCAGTGCGGGTGTCAGGGGTTATGGGGAGAAGGCAGGAGAATGGGGTTAGGAGGGAGAGATAGATCAGCCATGATTGAATGGCGGAGTAGACTTGATGGGCCGAATGGCCTAATTTTGCTCTTATCACTTATGCTGTCTGACCCGCTGGGTTACTCCAGCATTTTGTGTCTATCTTCGGATATAAACCAGCACCTGCAGTTCCTTCCCACACGATGGATCTGAATGGGTTCTTTCAACGTTGTTTATTTCAGTTTAGTTCAGAAATACTCTTCAGAGTTTAGAGATACAGCGCAGAAACAGGCCCTAGGGCCCACCGAGCCCACGCCGACCAGCGATCACCCCGCACACTAGCACTATCCTACGCATGGGGGACAATTTACAATCTTGACCGAAGCCGATTAACCTACAAACTTGCACGGCTTTGGAGTGTGGGGAGAAACTGGTCACGGGGAGAACGTGCAAACTCCGTACAGACAGCACCCGAGGTCGGGATCGAACCTGGGCCTCTGGCGTTGCGAGGCAGCAACTCTACCGCTGCGCCACCGTGCCAAGCCTGGCACCATCTCTTTTGTACATTCAGTTCGTACATTCACATTGGCAGGCGTTACAAGGCCTTCTACGCCCGAACCTCCAGACTCAGGAACAGCTTCATTCCCAGAGCTATAGCGGCTCTGAACCGGCCCTGCTGAGTGCCCCCCATCCCCCACCCCCCATGGACTGTCTCCCTCGGATGGTCACGTCACACAGACACATCTGCACTTTAGTCTGTTTGAACTGTTTTACAGTTGTAATTGGCTTTTTACAATCCATGTTCTCGGGGTATCTAAATCTAAATGTTATTAGTTATTTAAGTTATGTCATCGGATGGAAGCTGTAAACCCAAATCTCGTTGCACTTATGTGCAATGCCATATAAAATATATTATTATTATTATTATTATTATTATTAGTTGTACTTGTGGCCAGCATGGATCATAGCAGGAATCAGTAGCAGGAAAGCCTACATACAAATGAGGAAGGGTATAGGTTCTGTTGAATAACTGTCTGGTGGTTCGATGCCCGGGGTTAGTACTGACTCATGAGTGTTCTGTCGGCGAGGAAAAACAAACTAACTTTTACCCAGGGAGCGAAGAAAGGAGCATTTATCACGTGTGACCGGCTGTTTTATTCACGCTCCGAGCTCGGCTTTAGATGAACTAAAAAGCGCCAGAAGCTATTTGACACGGTATCCAGAAAACAAAAACAGGGAGACAATGGGCACTTGAATAGACTCCAGAATGTCCCAAACCATCACAAATGATTTACAAGCACGGTGGGAGCAGCGGTAGAGTTGCTGCCTCTCAGCGCCAGAGGCCCGGGTTCAATCCTGACCACGGGCGCTGTCTGTACGGAGTTTGTACTTTCTCCCCCCGTGACCTGCGTGGGTTTCCTCCGAGATTTTCGACTTCCTCCCACGCTTCAAAGGTTAATTGTCTGGGTGAAGAGGTTCCCGTGTTGTATAAACACTCAACTTAATATCTAAACACTCGGTTTAATATTTAAAGGATACAGCTCAACAATTAGTGCTAAAGGGCAAGGTGCGTGTGCGTTAACACGTTGACTGTGAAGCGAAGGTCGGGCCAGATCACGCAAGTGTTGGAGCTCAACAATCGAAAGTTCGAGACCAAAGTGGCTCAGCCCACCACATTGGTATAAATTGTCAAGTCACAATTGTCCCTAGTGTGTGCAGGATAGCGTTAGCATGCGGGCATCGCCGGTCGGTGCGGACTCGACCTGTTTCCGCACCGTATCTGCAAACTAGGCGAAGTCTAAACTAAAGCGTTGCAATGTTAACATTGTCTTTGGGCTTCACGGTCTAAAAGCAGCAGTGTGGAGGCAGGAACTGCAGATGCTGGTACCCACCGAAGATAGACACAAAGTGCTGGAGTAACTCAGCGGGACAGGCAGCATCTCTGGGGAAAATAGGATGGGTGAGGTTTCTAGTCGGGAGTCTGATGAAGGGTCGAAACGTCACCCATCCTTTATTCTCCAGAGGTGCTGCCTGACCCCCGGAGTTACCCCAGTTCTTTGTGCCCATTTGACGATTGACACAGTAGTAAAATATGTCGTCTTCCAACCAAAGACATTGTTGAGGTTACCACATGTGTGGTAAGGAGCTACCCATGCTGGTTTACACCGAGGATAGACACAAAGTGCTGGAGTAACTCAGCGGGTCAGGCAGCGTCTCTGGAGAACATGAATAGGTGACGTTTCGGGTCGTAAATCTGAAGAAGGGGTGGGAGACTGCAACCTTCACGTGGTCCGCCCTGTTTCGACGAATGCAATCAACCTGGCGTGCGCAATCAAATAAGATCGAATAGAACAAGTTGTCCTACAACTTTAGGCTGTGCACGCCATACACAAGAAGAAGAAGAAGAAAAAAGAAGAAGGGTTTTGGCCCGAAATGTCACCCATTCTATTTCTCCAGAGATGCTGCCTGAACCGCTGAGTTACTCCAGCACTTTGTGTCCATTTCACAAGCAGCAGTGTATGCTTGTGGTGGGAATGCGGTCGAGGGAGGTGCCATTGCTCAGAGATTACACACAAGATCCCTCGCTGTTTGCACCAACAGCCTGGGAAAAAAATATCGTGTGGTTCAGCGAGTCTTTGATGTCTTATCTCAGCGAGATTCCACCCCTCTGGCACTGCAGGTGGCCCTCGGATCACAATGTTCTGCCCTCTCATCTCACCCACCCTCATGCCCCAGGGAGATGCCGACACCACTCTCTCCCACGCTAAGCTCACCAGGCTGACAAGGGCACGGGGCTGGAGGCAGGAGGCATGGGCAGGGAGAGAGAGGGAGAGAGAGAAAGAGAGTGTGATGGAGGGAGGGAGGAATAGAAAGGGAGGGAGGAAGTGAAGAGAGAGGGAGATAGAGAGAGGGGGAGAGAGAGAGAAAGGGAAAGAGGTGGAGGGAGAAAGAGAGAGAGAAAGATAAAAAGGGAGAGCGAACAAGAAAGAGAGAATGCACAAGAAAAGAGAAAAAAAGAAAAAGAGTAAGAGTGTACTGTGTAGGGAGAGAGAGAGAGAGAGAGAGAGAGAGAGAGAGAGAGAGAGAGAGAGAGAGAGACAGACAGACAGACAGAGAGACACAGAGAGAGACAAAGCGAGATAGACATAGAGACAGATACAGAGAGAGAGAGAGAGACAGAGACAGAGACAAAGGCACAGAGAGATCGAGAGGCAGAGAGAGAGAGAAAGAGAGACAGAGTGATAGAGACAGAGTGAGAGACAGGACAGAGAGAGAGACAGCGATAGAGGCAGAGAGAAAGAGAATGGAGAAAATGGTCATGAACATGACGGGCCGAAGGGCCTGTTTCTGTGCTGCATCATTCCGTATCATGCCATTGATGACTAACTCAGGAACTGAGGTGTAATCTAACCTGTGACATGTTGTTGAAAGGAACAAGAAGGGGCTCAGCCTTGTATAAAACCTTAATCTCAACCATGCATCCCTCCACACTGTCCCGAGCCAACAATTGGCCTATCGGGGAATCCCCCCTGCCTGAGGTCGGGGGGTTCACTGAGGAGATAGATAGATAGATAGATAGATAGATAGATAGATAGATAGATAGATAGATAGATAGATAGATAGATAGATAGATAGATAGATAGATAGATAGATAGATAGATAGATAGATAGATAGATAGATAGATGATAGATAGATAGCCTTTATTGTCATTCAGACCAAAGTCTGAACGAAATTGCAGCAGTCATACATACTGAGGTTGCCGGCCTTGAGTTGTCCCGGTCTTTTCTTGCTTCGTGTTCCCCCCCCCCCCCCCCCCCCCCCCCCCCCCCCCCCCCACCTACCCAACAATCAGTCTGAAGAAGGGTCCCGACCCGTAACGTCTCCAGAGATGCTGCCTGGCCCGCTGAGTTACACCAGCATTCTATGTCTACCGCTGCAGAAACTCTTGCTACCTCCAGTGCCTCCAGCTCCAGCAAGCACATAAAACAGGATTAGTCCTGGATTAAGTTAATATGTTAAACATGCTGGTACGCTACTGAGATTCCATCGTGATATAATTTGCAAATTTAGCTTCTGGTCTATTAAAATATCTTTGATAACCCATGAGATGATTTTGTTTGACAGAATTGGCAGGAACGCAAATGGATACTCTCCGGAGTTGAATGCAATGTGGATAAGATCAACATCTTTAAATCCCTCCAACCGCAACTGTGGAAGTGTTTGCAGAAGGGCGCTCACTTTCAATGAAGTTCGGTTTAGTTTAGTCTATTGTCACGTGTACCGACAAACAGTGAAGAGATTTTTTTTGCGTGCTAACCGGTTAGCGGAAAGACAACACATGATTACAATCGAGGCGTTTACAGTGCGTAGATAGATTCCTGATAAGGGAATAACGTTTAATGAGAGGCAAAGTCTGATCAAGGAAAGTCCAAGGGTCACCAAAGAGGTAGATAGTAGTTCAGCACTGCTCCCTGGTTGTTGGTAGGATGGTTCAGTTGCCCGATAACAGCTGGGAAGAAACAGTCTCTAAATCTGGAGGTGTACGTTTTCACACTTCTGTACCATTTGAATTGAATTGAATTCCTTTATTGTCATTCAGACCTTATGGTTTGAACGAAATTTCGTGCCTGCAGTCATACATACAATAATACAATAATAAACAACAATAAACACAAATTAACATCCACCACAGTGAGTTCTCCAAACACCTCCTCACTGTGGTGGAGGCAAAAATCTTAGGGCTGCAGTCTCTTCCCTCCTCTTCTCCCTCTGCGCTGAGGCGATTCCCCACCGGGCGATGGTACAACCAGTCCCGCAGCTCACCGAACCCCGCGAACGGGCCGGCTCAAACACCGCGAACATTGGAAAAGGGGAGGGGAGCAGAAACATAGAAAATAGGTGCAGGAGTAGGCCATTCGGCCCTTCGTGCCAGCACTGCCATTCAATATGATCATGGCTGATCATCCAGAATCAGTTCCCCGTTCTTGCTTTCTCCCCATATCCCTTGATTCCGTTAGCCTTAAGAGCTAAATCCAACTCTCCCTTGAATACTAGAAGAATACACTTGAAGAGGGAGTGGCCAGGGAGCGACTCATGCCAGGGAACACAGTGGTCTTTAGACTTTGGACATCTTTAGAAATTTGTTTATATTTAGTTTATTTTTGTTTTTTCTCCTTTGGAATGAGATTTTATTGGAAGAGTTTTCATTTGAAAAGAGATTGTGAAAGGAAATGGCACGAGGCCTCAACATTAAATCAGAGCTGAGCCGTTCGGGGGAGAAGTTAGGAGGACATTCTCTGACGATCTCCAGTCCTTAGACACCAGTTCGCATCCGGCCACCTGCACCCTGTGTGGAGAGGAGAAAGTCTCGCCTGTGGTTGCATCTCCCGCTGTGGCTGATGAGGAACTATCTAAATGGTGGCCGATTGGGAAAGGGGGAGATGCAGCGAGACCTGGGTGTCATGGTACACCAGTCATTGAAGGTAGGCATGCAGGTGCAGCAGGCAGTAAAGAAAGCGAATGGTATGTTAGCTTTCATTGCAAAAGGATTTGAGTATAGGAGCAGAGAGGTTCTACTGCAGTTGTACAGGGTCTTGGTGAGACCACACCTGGAGTATTGCGTACAGTTTTGGTCTCCAAATCTGAGGAGGGACATTATTGCCATAGAGGGAGTGCAGAGACGGTTCACCAGACTGATTCCTGGGATGTCAGGACTGTCTTATGAAGAAAGACTGGATAGACTTGGTTTATACTCTCTAGAATTTAGAAGATTGAGAGAAACTTACAAAATTCTTAAGGGGTTGGACAGGCTAGATGCAGGAAGATTGTTCCCGATGTTAGGGAAGTCCAGGACAAGGGGTCACAGCTTAAGGATAAAGGGGAAATCCTTTAAAACCGAGATGAGAAGAACTTTTTTCACGCAGAGAGTGGTGAATCTCTGGAACTCTCTGCCACAGAGGGTAGTTGAGGCCACTTCATTGGCTATATTTAAGAGGGAGTTAGATGTGGCCCTTGTGGCTAAGGGGATCAGGGGGTATGGAGAGAAGGCAGGTACGGGATACTGAGTTGGATGATCAGCCATGATCATATTGAATGGCGGTGCAGGCTCGAAGGGCCGAATGGCCTACTCCTGCACCTAATTTCTATGTTTCTATGTTTCTATGAGACCCAGACCCACCCACAGCTTCCCCAGGTGGGGAATCACTGTGAGGGGGAGGGGGGGGGTGGGGGAGGGGGGGAGGGGGAGGAGGGGGGAGGAGGGAAGAACAAAGGAGGACCTGGTGGCGTGGGATACTTTGTAACTTAGTTGACGCCCTTTATGTGGCCCTTCTTTGCATACCCTGGCTAGTACGCAAAACTAATCATATCACCCTGACTTTTTTATTTTTTATTTTTATTTTTTTGTCCTTGACCCTTCCCCCAAATGTTACTATCTGCCTGAACCCTTCATGAATTTAACTTAAACTATAAAGTTAAACTGTCCCTAGTGAGTGTTAGACTCGGTTGGGCCGAAGGGCCTGTTTCCATGCTGTATCTCTTTAACTAAACCAAAGGCCCCGACCACCACCAAGGAGGAAGATGACTGAACTTTATTGCCTTCCATCACAGTGGGGAATGTTGATTCCACTGTGGCGGATGTTTATGTTAAATTTTATTTTATGTGCTGTATGTATCGTTGCTTTTCACTGTTTAGGATAGAGTGCGGGATCGCTGGTCGGCATGGACTCGGGAGGGCCGAAGGGCTTGTTTCCACACTGTATTTCTAAACTAAACTAAACTAGTGATTAAATACATTGAATGAATGAATGAATAAGTTTATTGGCCAAGTATTCACATACAAGGAATTTGCCTTGGTGCTCCGCCCGCAAGTGACAACATGGCATAGAGTGACACATAAAACATTAATAATAACAATATCGATTATTGGGAAGTGTAAGACCAGTGGAAGGTACTAAACCACTTTGTCTCATGCCTGTGCCCTCATTTGGATCATGCCGTCGTGTTGCCGGCTCCAGGCGTGAAAGTTGACCTGCCGCGGCACGAACCGTGTGAAAGTGAATGGCACCGTCACCGAGGTTTGCCGTGGGAGGTCTCGCCTCGTCCTGGCTTAAACCGCCTGGGCAAAGCCTATTCTGTGGTTCTTGTGGTCGAACTCGGTGTAGTATCGGCTGATGAAGCTGGCACCAAGGACCCACAGAGGCCCAGTTGGTGGAGCGATGTCACGCCCTTCAAAGGCAACGGTGCACACCTCCACCCCGTATTGAGACTCCTGCAAACGAGGACGAGCCGCCGTTAGACCGCTTGCGACACAATCTTCCCAAACCTAGATCCTCCTCGCTGGGCGGCACGGTGGTGCAGCAGTAGAGTCGCTGCCTCACAGCGACGGAGACCAGAAGATCATGTGATCGGAGCAGAATTAGGCCATTCGGCCCATCAAGTCTACTCCGCCATTAAATCATGGCTGATCTATCTCTCCCTCCTAGCCCCATTCTCCTGCGTTTCTCCCCGTAACCCCCGACACCCGAACTAATCACGAAACTTGTTTCGATCCTGACCATGGGCGCTGTCTGTACAGAGTTTGTACGTTCTCCCCGTGACCGCGTGGGTTTTCTCCGGGTGCTCCGGTTTCCTCCCACACTCCCAAGACGTACAGGTTTGCAGGTGTAATTGGTTTCTGATAATTGGAAATTGACCCTAGTGTGTAGGATGGTGCTAGTGTACAGGGATCGCTGGCCAGCATGGACTCAGTGGGCCGAAGGGTTGGTTTCCACACCGTATGTCGAATGTCTAAAGAAAGCGTTTCCGTCAGGTGGAAAACAGGTCCTTAGGCCCATCGAGTTCACGCTGACCAGCGATCCCCGCACGCTAACACTACGCTGCACGCACTCAGGACAATTTACAATAATACTGAGCCAATCCACCCACAAATCTCAACTACCGCCTCTGGCTGTTCGTCGCAGGCCCCGTAGCAGAAGAGTTCACATCGCGGGGGGGGGGGGGCTGGAAACTGGAAGTATCCCGAGCTAATTCCGCCACCACCATCATCTATTGCGACAAGTGACGGCTCCCACTGATTGTCGCCGGAAGCTCGCGCCCTTTTCAGGACGGACGATGACAGCGAGGCCAACATTTGTAACATGGAAGATGGACTCGAAAATAAACAATAGACAATAGACAATAGGTGCAGGAGTAGGTCATTTGGCCCTTCGAGCCAGCACCGCCATTCAATGTGATCATGGCTGATCATCCCCAATCAGTGCCCCGTTCCTGCCTTCTCCCCATATCCCCTGACTCCCGCTATTTTTAAGAGCCCTATCTAGCTCATGAAAGCATCCAGAGAACCTGCATCCATCGCCCTCTGAGGCAGAGAATTCCACAGACAAGAGAAGAAGTTTGTTGCATACACCCACCCCCCTCCGAGAGAATGGTCGGGGTACGGATGGGATCATTTCCACGTTGTGTCTCTAAACACATGCCCTGCGTTGCAACAAGATGGAGCCGCAGGTTCCTGGCACAAACAACCGCATCCATCACCTCAACATCGCATCCACACATAATGGGAACTCACCTTCATAATGTAGTCCTCCCCCTTCATCAGGTAATTCTTTCCTCCTAGGTTGAACGAGATGTGAGGCAAGGTATGGATTTTGTCGCAGTCAACGGTAAACTGCACATGAAATGAAGAGTGGAACATCCAGGTTAGATTTGCAACACCTTAACATGACCTTTCTTCCATCTTCCTCCTGCTGTGCATCAATCCATTCTCGCTCTTCCCCCGACTCTCCTTTCATTCGCCCCAAGTACCATCGATATCTCTCGTTCCCCTGACTCTCAGTCTGAAGAAGGGTCGCGATGCGAAAACGACACCCATTTCTCCTGACTTGCTGAGTTACTCCAGCATTTTGTGTCTATCTTCGGTTTAAACCAGCATCCACAGCTCCTTCCAACACAATGTGCTTCCTCCCCTCTCCATCAATTAAGGAATAGGTATTTTTCAATTTCAAATGCTTCAACTTTAGACTTTACTTTAGACTTTAGAGTTGAAACAGCGCCGGAAACAGGCCATTCGGCCCACCGAGTCCGTGCCAACCAGCTTGCCGCCCCATACACTAACAGGGATAATTTACGATTTTTTACTGAAGCCGGCTAATCTACAAACCTGCAGATCTTTGGAGTGCGGGGGAAGAAAAACAAAACTGAGCCCATGAAGAAAACCCACGCAGGTCACGGGGAGAACCTGCAAACTCCGTACAGGCAGCACCTGTGGTCAGGAACGAACCTGGGTCTATGGCGCTGTGAGGCAGCAACTCTACCGCTGCACCGGTTAGAGTGGGGAGATGGGAAGAGCTTAGATTTTAATAGGTTGCCAAAAATGCTGGAGAAACTCTGCGGGTGAGGCAGCATCTACGGAGGGAAGGAAATAGGCGACGTTTCGGGTCGAAACCCTTCTTCAGACTGGATTTTCATGGTCATTTTTTTATTTTATTCATTCAGTCTTCTATCTTTTATAGTTTCTGGGTATTTTTTCCCCTTCAGTCAGTAGAACCTCCAGCATTATCTCACTTTACTTCCCTTTTCCAACATCCAGTTTTTTGTTTCAGTTTGACTTTTGCTAGCTTCTGTTTTCTGGAATGATTAGGACAGAGTTTTGATTGATTCATTGAGAGATACAGTGTGCAAACAGGCCCTTCGGCCCCACCAGGTCCCTGCCCGCCCATCGATTACCTGGTCCGAATAAGTTGACGTCAACCCACCTTCTCATCTACTGTCCACTCTGCACAGTAGGGGCAGTTTACAGAGAACAACAACCTACAAACCCTATATACACACAAAATACTGAAGGAACTCAGCGGGACAGGCAGCATCTCAATAGACAATAGACATTAGGTGCAGGAGTAGGCCATTCGGCCCTTTGAGCCAACATTGCCATTCAATGTGATCATGGCTGATCATCCCCAATCAGTACCCCGCTCCTGCTTTCTCCCCATATCCCCCGACTCCGCTATCTTTAAGAGCCCTATCTAGCTCTCTCTTGAAAGTATCCAGAGAACCGGCCTCCACCACCCTCTGAGGCAGAGAATTCCACAGACTCACCACTCTCTGTGTGAAAAAGTGTTTCCTCGTCTCCGTTCTAAATGGCCTACCCCTTATTCTTAAACCGTGACCCCTGGTTCTGGACTCCCCCAACATCAGGAACATGTTTCCTGCCTCGATCGTGTGTCCAAACCCTTAATAATCGTATATGTTTCGAGAAGATACCCTCTCATCCTTCTAAATTCCAGAGCAGTTGTAGTTTTGTAGGTCTTTGGTTGGGCCCCATTTGGAGTTCTGGTCGCCCCATTACAAGAAAGATGTGGAGGCTTTGAAGAAGGTGCAGAAGAGGCTTAGCAAAATACTGCTTGTATCAGAAGGAACGAGCTATCAGAAGAGGTTGGACAGAGGTTGTTTTCTATGAAGCGCAGAGGTTGAGGAGGGTATATAAAATTATGAGAGGCAGAACATAGCAAAAAGGTGCAGGAGGAGGCCATTCGGCCCTTCGAGCCAGCACCACCATTCATTGTGATCATGGCAGATCGTCCCCTATCAATAACCCGTGTATGCCTTCTCCCCATATCCCTTTACTCCACTAGGGTAGACAGTCAGAACCATCCCCCCCCCCCCCCCCCCCCCCCCCCCCCCCCCCCCCCCCCCCCCAAGGTAGAAATAGGTGCTCAGTGGCGCAGTGGTAGAGTCGCTGCCTGCGTGTAGGATAGATGTAGAATAATGCCCCTGTCCCACTTAGGAAATCTGAATGGAAACCTCTGGAGACTTTGCGCCCCACCCAAGGTTTCCGTGCGGTTCCCGGAGGTTTTTGTCAGTCTCCCCACCTGCTTCCACTACCTGCAACCTCCGGCAACCACCTGCAACCTCCGGGAACCGCATGGGAACCTTGTGTGGGGCGCAAAGTCTCCAGAGGTCTCCATTCAGGTTGCCTAAGTGGGACAGGGGCATAAAAGGGTGACCGCTGAAGAGCAATTTGGGGATTGGCGACACTCGGACACCGCAAACTGAATGGAGAAATAAATAAATAAAGCAAATGGTGCTGGACTGCCTGGCTACAAGGAAACTTGCTCATTGGTTTTGATCATGTGGGGAATATACAACTGCATTGTCTGATGCACTCACGTGTGGCAAATTTGGAACCCAGATGAAAGGAACCGCATTTCTGATTAATGAATAAAAATCTGTCACAGACACAGTTGCTGATCATGTGAGTTAAAATATCAATTATAGACGGCAGATTTGGTAAATGTTAACTTTTCGCGCATGTTTGTCGGCAAGAGAAAAAACAGCAACCTTGTTTTTATTTTGGTCATCGTGATTACTTTGCTGCTTGGTCGGCACCTTTTAAAGTTTCATTGATAATAAAGTATGCGCAATGTGTAGGAAGGAACTGCAGATGCCGGTTTACTCTGAAGATAGACGCAAAATGCTGGAGTGGCTCAGCGGGGCAGGCAGCATCTCTGGAGGGAAGGAATGGGCGACATTTCGGGCCGAGACCCTTCTTCAGACAGTCTGAGGCTCGACCCGAAACGTCTTCCTTCTCTCCGGAGATGCTGCCTGTCCCGCTGAGTTAGACAATAGGCAATAGACTATCAGCAAACATCTATCTGCCCACCCAGAGGGGGCATTTATTGTTGCGGGTGATTTCAACCACTCCGACCTTAAAACTGTACTCCCCAGGTTCCATCAGCATGTTTTCTGCCCAACCAGAGGAAACAATGTCTGGACTTAGTTTACACTAATATCACTGAAGCCTACAAAGCCCTCCCCCTCCCCCACCTTGGACAGTCTGACCACCTCTCCCTGTTCCTGCTCCCCAAATACACACCTCTGATCAGACGTGTGAAACCTACCATGAGGACAGTGAAGGTCTGGCCTGAGGGGGCTGTCTCTGACTTACAGGAGCAGTTTCAGCAGACAGACTGGAGTCTCTTTGCTACTCAGTCCACCTCCAATTCACAAGTGGACATCAACTCATACACCTCAACAGTTCTGGACTATATAAAATTCTGTACCGATAATGTCACTACCCACAAGGAGATAAAGACTTTCCCTAACCAGAAGCCGTGGATGAGCAGGGAGGTCAGACTCCTACTGAAGGCTCGCGATGCCGCTTTCAGATCTGGCGACGCTGAGGGATACAGCTCATCCAGGGCCAATCTGAAAAGGGGAATTAGGACTGCTAAACTAAATCATAAACGGCGGATTGAGGAGCATTTCCACAACAACTCTGACCCCAGGCGCATGTGGCAAGGAATCAAATCCCTTGCCGATTATCAGAAAGTTAACACCCCTCCCCCAGACAACGACACCCTGCCTGATGAGCTAAACCACTTCTATGCTCGCTTTGACCGAGACAACAAAACCCCAGCCATTAAAGTTGCTCCACCCCCGAATGAACAACCTCTCAGCCTCTCCACCTCTGCTGTACAAGATGCACTGAGCAAGGTGAATGAGCGCAAAGCTGCCGGCCCCGATGGCATCCCTGGCCGGGTGCTTCGGGCATGTGCTGGACAACTATCCCCAGTCCTCGCCGACATTTTCAATCTCTCACTGGCCCAGGGTGTTGTCCCCACTTGCCTCAAGACATCAACCATCGTGCCAGTGCCCAAACAGTCAGCTACAGGGAGTCTCAACGATTTCCGCCCAGTGGCACTCACCCCTGTCATTGCAAAGTGCTTTGAGCGGCTGATCTTGGCTCACCTCAAAGCCAGCCTCCCCCCCACACTGGACCCCCATCAGTTTGCCTACCGGACCAACAGGTCTACAGAGGACGCCATATCGGCGGCCCTACACTCTGCCCTGACCCACCTGGACTACAACAACTCCTACATCAGGTTGCTGTTCATTGATTTCAGCTCTGCCTTTAACACCGTCATCCCAGCCAGCTTGATCACCAAACTCAGTGGACTTGGCATCTCCACCTCCCTCTGCAACTGGACATTGGACTTCCTCACTAACAGACCACAGTCTGTTAGGGTCAATAACCTCACCTCCTCCACTATAACACTGAACACCGGAGTGCCACAGGGCTGTGTGCTCAGCCCTCTCCTCTACTCCCTCTTCACCCACGACTGCATCCCAAAGTACAGATCCAACGCCATTATTAAGTTTGCTGACGATACCACGGTAGTAGGACTGATCAGCGACAACGATGAGTCAGCCTACAGGGATGAGATCCAGCACCTGACCACCTGGTGTGCCGACAATAACCTCATCCTCAACTCCAAAAAGACGAAGGAGATTATTGTCGACTTCAGGCAGACCAGAGGAGGCAGTCATACCGCCATCCATATCAACGGGACTGAGGTGGAGCGCGTCTCCAGCTATAAATTCCTCGGAGTGCATATCTTGGAGGACTTGTCCTGGTCCCTCAACACCTCCAAGCTGATCAAAAAGGCACAGCAGCGCCTTTACTTCCTTAGGAGGCTCAAGAAAGCCCACCTGTCCCCCCAGATCCTGACCAACTTTTACTGCTGTACCATAGAGAGTATCCTGACCACCTGCTTCACGGTATGGTACAGCAGCTGCACTGCTGCGGACAGGAAGGCACTACAACGGGTGGTGAAAACCGCGCAGCACATCATCGGTGCCCCGCTCCCTGCCATGGATGCCCTCCACCGAAAACGGTGTCTGAGACGGGCTGGGAAGATCATCAAAGACCCCTCACACCCCAACCATGGACTGTTTGCCCTCCTCCCATCAGGGAGGCGGTACAGGAGCCTCAGGTCACGTACCAGCAGGATGAGGAAAAGCTTCTATAACAACACAATCACACTGCTGAACTCGGAGTCCCGACGATAGACTTCTCTGGTCCCTCCGTCCCCCTTTGTTTAATCATTCTGTATTTCCTGATTATTCTGTATCTTCTCTCTTTCTATTTTTTTCTTGTTTTTTCTCTTTATGTACAACTACTACGGACTGACGCAAAACTGCATTTCGTTGTACTGATACTTGTATTTTGTGCGATGACATTAAAGTTGAATTGAATTGAATTGAATTGAATAGACAACAGGTGCAGGAGTAGGCCATTTGGCCCTTCGAGCCAGCACCGCCATTCAATGTGATCATGGCTGATCATCCCCAATCAGTACCCCGTTCCTGCCTTCTCCCCATATCCCCATACCACTAATTTTAAGAGCCCTTTCTAGCTCTCTCTTGAAAGAATCCAGAGGCCCTCTGAGGCAGAGAATTCCACACTCACCACTCTCTGTGAGAAAAAATGTTTCCTTGTCTCCATTCTAAATGGCTTACTCCTTATTCTTAAACTGTGACCCCTGGTTCTGGACTCCCCCAACATCGGGAACATGTTTCCTGCCTCTAGCGTGTCCAAGTCCTTAACAATCTTATATGTTTCAATGAGATTCCCTCTCATCCGTCTAAACTCCAGAGTGTACAAGCCCAGCCGCTCCATTCTCTCAGCATATGACAGTCCCGCCATCCCGGGAATTAACCTTGTAAACCTAGGCTGCACTCCCTCAATAGCAAGAATGTCCTTCCTCAAATTCCTCAAGAATTCCTCAAACTCCAGCATTTTGTGTCTATCTACAATATATACTCCTCTTTTCTGTAAATAGCTATCTAACTCAAGCGTTATTACTTTCATACCTTTAGTTTGGTTTAGTTTAGATTAATTTAGTTTAGTTTAAAGATACAGCGTTGAAACAGGCCTTCGTCCCACTGATCAAAGATCCCCGCACACCTACTCTATCCAACACACACACACACACAGGATAATTCACAATTGTACCAAGCCAATTGACCAAAAACATAGACATCCTTAGAGTGGTGGGAGGAAACCTGAGATCCTGGAGAAAACCCACGCAGATCACGGGGAAAACGCATACAAACTCCGTACAGACAGCGCCCGTAGTCAGGATCGAACCTGGGTCCCTGTAACTGTAAGGCAGCAACTCTACCGCTGAGCCACCCCTAGTCAACCTCTGCTGTGAGAACTGAAACAATTATAACACTTACTAGTGCTGGCTCGAAGGGCCAAATGGCCTACTCCTGCGCCTATTGTCTATTGTCTAGACACAGGGAACTGCAGATGCTGTTTACAAAACAAGACACAAAGTGCTGGAGTGGAGGGAGAAGTTTAATGGAGATGTGTAGGGCAGAGAGTGGTGGGGGCTGGAACGCATTGCCAGGGGTGGTGGTGGCACGGTAACTAAACTCAACCCGGTAAATCCAGGTGGCATCCTGGTGAATCACCTCTGGTGTACCCTTTCCAACTTAATGACATCCGGCTTGTAGCTGGGGAAGCAGAAGTGGATGGGGAAACTGTCCAGGATGGGCTTAGGGGGGTATGGGCCAAACACAGACTGGGTGGGTCTAGTGTAGATGGGACTTGTTGGCCAGCATGGGCAAGTTAGGTCGAAGGGCCTGTTTCCACACTGTATCACTCTACGACTCGATGAGCACTCTATGGTCATATGGTGTCCGCTTACCCATGGTGTGGTCTAACAAATGACTTGTACCAGCTGGAGCATGATGTCCCAATTTTTTATTCTGGGGTCAAGGAACGAGCGATACATCGCGACCCTGGTTCAACCAATTTTTCTACCACCACGCACAAGATGCATAAGAAGCAACAAGACAGACACCATTGTATGCAGATGCTGAGAAGTGAGTTTAGCTCTGGCTGAAGGGTTTCGGCCCGAAACGTCGCCTATTTCCTTCGCTCCATAGATGCTGCTGCACCCGCTGAGTTTCTCCAGCAATTTTGTGTACGTAACATCTAATCTTGTGTGTGTGGACTCGATAAGAAAAATATTTGTTTATACTCAATATCTTTCCCAATGAAGGCAAGCGCGTCAAATGCCTTCGACACCACACCAACCACTTGGATTGCGACTTTCATGCAGAGAACCATGCCGAACGAACTACCAGTGCCCGATGGAAGACTTACCGGTCTCTCTGGCAGCAGCGTGGCCCCGATGGCATTGACTATGGTCAAGATATCTGCAGCCGGCCCACTGATGTAGGATGAACCCGTGTCTACAATGGCAGCACACCCATTAGTGCACAGAGTTAGTTCCCCGTCGATGGAAATTCTGGAGGCAAGAAAGGAAAACAGAAATTAATGCAAGGCAGATTCCCTTCCACCAGCAATGATGAAATCAAAGTTAGGAACCTCGGTCTAAGTTAAGGGCATAAGGTCATCAGGGATAGGAGTAGAATTAGGCTATTCGGCCCATCATGGCTTGTACACTCTGGAGTTTAGAAGGATGAGAAGGTATCTCATTGAAACATGTAAGATTGTTAAGGGCTTGGACACGCTAGAGGCAGGAAACATGTTCCCGATGTTGGGGGAGTCCAGAGCCAGGGGCCACACACAGTTTAAGAATAAGGAGTAAGCCATTTAGAACAGAGACGAGGAAACACTTTTTCTCACAGAGAGTGGTGAGTCTGTGGGATTCGCTGCCTCAGAGGGCGGTGGAGGCCGGTTCTCTGGATGCTTTCAAGTGAGAGCTAGATAGGGCTCTTAAAAATAGTGGAGTCAGGGGATATGGGGAGAAGGCAGGAACGGGGTACTGATTGGGGATGATCAGCCATGATCACATAGAATGGCGGTGCTGGCTCGAAGGGCCGAATGGCCTACTCCTGCACCTATTGACTATTGTTATCAAGACTTCTCCGCCATTCAATCATGGCTGATTTATCTCTCCCTCCTAACCCCATTCTACTGCCTTCTCCCCATAACCTCTGACTCCCGATTCGGGAACTCCAAGCCGCAGAGTGTGTTCCTCCATCTCGACGTCGGAGTTCCGATCATCCCGGCGAGAGGGCTTGTACATCGGGCCGTCCGTAACGGCGACTGCAGAGGGTTCAATGGCCCCGACCACGGGTGGACAAAGAGGAAGATGACTGGACTTTATTGCCTTCCATTACAGTGTGGGAACGTTGATTCCGCTGTGTGGTGAATGTTCATGTTAAACTCCATTGTGTATTGTGTTCTTTTTATTCGTATGGGTGCATGGTAACTCAAATCTCACTGTGTACCAATTGGTGCATGTGGCAATAAACGTGAACTTGAACTTGAACTTGAGTAAGAAGCTAGGACCCGAGGGCATAGATGAAACTGGAGCACCCGGAGAAAACCCACGCAGTCACAGGGAGAACGTACAAACTCTGTACAGACTGCACCCATGGTCAGGTTCGAACCCGGGCCTCTGGCTATACGAGGCAGCAACTCTACCGCTGTGCCACCGTGCCACTATACAGCGCATTGCAGTCAAGCCATCCAGGACAAAGGGAATGACATTTAGTGCAAGAACAAGCTCAAAGACCAATGAAAGATTGTCCAAAGGCCTTCAATCTTTAATGTACATATAGATTTGGCCAACCAAATCAGTAACATCTAGAACTCAACAGAGGAAGACAAAGGGGTTAATTAAGAGGGGGGGGGGGGGGGGGAGGGAGCATGAGAGAAAGCTTGCGGGGATATAAAAACTGACTGTAAACGTTTCTTTAGGTATGTAAAAAGGAAAAGATTAGTGAAGATGAATGTAGGTCCCTTACAGTCGGAGACAGGTGGATTTATAATGGGAAACAAGGGAATGACAGAACAGTTAAACGAGTACTTTGGTTCTGTCTTCACCGAGGAAGACACAAACAATCTCCCGGAAATACTGGGGACCGAGGATCTAGTGGGAGGGAGGAACTGAAGGGAATCCACACTAGTCAGGAAATGGTGTTAGGCAAATTGTTGGGACTGAAGGCAGATAAATCCCTAGGACCTGAATGTTCTCACAACTCTGGATCAGTTCCTGTGGGCTGGAGGGTAGCCAATGTAACTCCGCTTTTTAAGGAAGGAGGGAGAGAGAAAACGGGGAATTATAGACCAGTTAATCTTACATGGGTAGTGGGGAAGATGCTGGAATTGATTATGAAAGACGTTATAGCAGCGCATTTATAGCAAGCAGTGACAGGATCGGTCAAAGTCAGCATGGATTTATGAAGGGTAAATCATTCTTGACTAATCTTTTGGAATTTTTTGAGGATGTAACAAGTAGAATGGATAAGGGAGAGCCAGTGGATGTGGTGTATATGGACTTTCAAAAAGCCTTTAACTAGGTCCCACACAAGAGATTAGTGTGCAAAATAAGAGCACAGGATATTGGGGGTAGGGTATTGACTTGGGTAGAGAACTGGCTGGCAGACAGGAAGTGGGGTGCCACAAGGCTTGGTGCCGGGACCCCAGTTGTTTACAATATACAGTATATTAACGATTTAGACGAGATAATTAAATGTAACATCTCTAAGTTTGCGGATGACACAAAGCTGGGTGGCAGTGCGAGCTGCGATGAGGATGCCATGAGGCTGCAGGGTGACTTGGACAGGTTGGGTGAGTGGGCAGATGCATGGCAGATACAGTATAATGTGGAAAAATGTGAGGTTATCCACTTTGGTGGCAAGGAACAGGAAGGCAGATTATTATCCAAATGGTGTCAGATTAGGAGAAAGGGAGGTGCAACGAGACCTGGGTGTGCGTGTACATCAGTCACTGAAACTAAGCATGCAGGTACAGAAGGTAGTGAAGAAAGCTAATGACATATTGGCCTTCATTGCAAGAGGATTTGAGTTTAGGAGCAAGGAGGTCCCACTGCAGTTGTACAGGGCCCTGGTAAGACCACACCTGGGGTAGTATATGCAATTTGGGTCTCCTAATTTGAGGAAGCACATTCTTGCTATTGAGGGAGTTCAGCGTAGGTTCACCAGGTTAATTCCTGGGATGGCAGGTCTGACATATGAAGAAAGAATGGGTCGACTGGGCTTGCATTCACTGAAATTTAGAAGGATGAGACGGGACCTTATAGAAACATATAACATTCTTAGAGGTTTGGACAGGGTAGATGCAGGAAAAATGTTTCCAATGTTTGGGGGAGTCCAGAACCAGGGATCACAGTTTAAAAATAAGGGGTGGGCCATTTAGGAAAAACCTTTTCACCCAGAGAGTTGTGAATCTGTGGAATTCACTGCCACAGAAGGCAGTGGAGGCCAATTCATTGGATGTTTTCAAGAGAAAGTTAGATCTAGCTCTTTGGTCTAAAGGAATCAAGGGATATGGGGGAAAAGCCAGAATGGGGTACTGATTTTGGATGATCATACTGAATGGTGGTGCTGGCTCGAAGGGCCGAATGGACTACTCCTGCACCTATTTTCTATGTTTCTATGTTTCAATGGGGTAGATGGTAGGTCAGGTCCGCTCTCTAGTTTGTGATAGGAAGGTTCAGCTGCTTGATAACAGCTGGGAAGAAACTGTCCCCGAATCTGGAGGTGTGCGTTTTGACAATTCTGTACCTCTTGCCTGATGGAAGAGGGGAGAAGAGGGAGTGAGGGGGGGGTGAGACTCGCCCTCTATTATGTTGGTGGCCTTGCCGAGACCTACAGTGATAGGAAAGGTTTAGAGGGATTTGGGCCAAATGGGATGTAGACCCAAAATGCTGGAGTAGCTCAGCGGGACAGGCAGCATCTCTGGAGAGAAGGAATGGGTGACGTTTCGGGTCGAGACCCTTCTTCAAACAGGCAAATGGTACGAGGTTTGATGGGGCATCTTGATGCACATGAGAGGAGGGATACGTTTTCATGTTGTATGAATCGATTCACATTCAATGTACTATTGTAGCCTACCATATATTGTACAGCCACCTAGTTAGTCATTGACTGGACCAGCAATGATTGCGTGGTCCAAGATCAAGTTTCACAATATCGCTTGATGGAGTCAGTCATACGGCACAGCAACAGGCCCTTTGGCCCATCTTTTCCATGCTAAGATATCCTGCTACCTTCAGGTAGAAGGTACATGAGCCTGAAGACTGCAACGTCCAGGTTAAGGAATAGCTACTTCCCCACAGCCATCAGGCTAATAAACTCAACTGAAACAAAACTCTGAACATTAATAGACCATTATCTGTTTATTTGCACTTTTTCTGTTTATTTATTCATGTGTGTATATATTTATATAATGGTATATGGACACACTGATCTGTTCTGTAGTCAATGCCTACTATGTTCTGTTGTGCTGAAGCAAAGCAAGAATTTCATTGTCCTATCTGGGACACATGACAATAAACTCTCTTGAATCTTGAATTTAAGATGGCCCCATCTAAGCTAGATACATTCCCTTGCTCTTGGCTCTTTACCCCACATGATTTAGGGCAGCATGGTGGCGCAGCGGTAGAATTGCTGCCTCACAGCGCCAAAGACCCGGGTTCGATCCCGACTACTATGTGCGCTGTCTGTGTGGAGTTTGCACGTTCTCCCTGTGACCTGCGCGGGTTTTCCCAGAGTTCTTCGGTTTCCTCCCACACTCCAAAGACGTACAGGTTTGCAGGTTAATTGACTTGCTATGTGTAAATCATCCCTAGAGAGTGTAGGGTAGTGTTAATGTGTGGGGATCTATCGGTTGGGGCAGACTGGGTGGGCCGAAGGGCCTGTTTCCACGCTGTATCTCTAAACTAAACTAAAAGGACATCTCATGCATGCAATAGATATGTTGATTGGTGCAGCAAAGGTTGCTAACTCTTAGTTCAACACAACTCTAACACAAGACATAACGACATAACGTTTCACCCAGAGAGTTGTGAATCTGTGGAATTCTCCGCCACAGAAGGCAGTGGAGGCCAATTCACTGGATGTTTTCAAGAGAGTTGGATTTAACTCTTAGGGCTAACGGAATCAAGAGATATGCGGAGAAAGCAGGAACGGGGTACTAATTTTGGATGATCAGCCATGATCATATTGAATGGCGGTGCTGGCTCGAAGGGCCGAATGGCCTATTCCTGCACCTATTTTCAATGTTTCTAAAGGTTTTAGCAGAGGATCACCAAACCCTGGTCCCACACCGACACCATCCTTCATAGGCATCAAAGATAGACACAAAGTGCTGGAGTAACTCAGCGGGTCGGGCAGCATCTCTGGAGGACATGGGCAGGTGACAGGTGACAATGTGGGCCCGGACCCTTCTTCTGGCCTCTTCAGATTGCTGCTTGGACTCCAAAAACAAACCGCTTGTTTAACTGACGACAAGAAGGATCATTGGAGCAACCTCATCTTCACACTTTCCAATGTTTTTTCCCCTCACGATTAGTAAAATTGCTTAAACAAATTACCCTGGGAACAATAACTAATTATCCACTGGACGTTATCATCAATTCAACGGATTGCATTGGCGGCAGGGTCAATGATTTTACTAGATTACGTAGATATATAAATGCAAACTATTTGAGACTTTGATTGTTTGGTGTTGGAGGAGCAAGATACAAAGGCCACGCCTCATTGGTGTTCGAGGTGGTTAAGAGGTGATTTATTTGTTGAGTTCCACTGTCTGTACGCTCGTTATCACCGATCCCACAGCCAACAATGGACCATTGTGGGCTCCACATTTTGTCGATCATCGTCGCTTTTTGCCATATCTTCCATCCATTTGACCCAACCAGAGAATAAGTCTCTCGTTCCCCTTTCCCCTGACCCTCAGTCTGACCTTGGGTCCCCGACCCGAAACGTTACCGGTTCCTGTTCTCCAGGGAGGCTGCCCCACCCGCCGGGTTACTCCCGGCTTTTTGCGGTCTGTCTTCGGTTTAAACCAGCGTCTGCAGTTCCTACCTACACGGACGATTTATTACAATCAGTGCCCACCAGTTAATGATTACTGTTAGATGGCGGTGAATCTGTGGAACTCATGGCCACAGACGGCTGTGGAGGCCAAGTCAATGAATATTTCTAAGGCAGAGATAGATAGATTCTTGATTAGTACGGGCATCAGAGGTTATGGGGAGAAGGCAGGAGAATGGGGTTAGGAGGGAGAGATAGATCAGCCATGATTGAATGGCAGAGCAGACTTGATGGGCCGAATGGCCTAATTCTACTCCTATCACTAATGACATGACCTAATTTGAATTGGCTATATTTAAGAGGGAGTTAGATGTGGCCCTTGTGGCTAAAGGGATCAGGGGTTATGGAGAGAAGGCAGGTACAGGATACTGAGTTGGATGATCAGCCATGATCACATTGAATGGCGGTGCAGGCTCGAAGGGCCGAATGGCCTACTCCTGCACCTATTTTCTATGTTTCTATGAATCAGTAGAAAAACATCAAGGTACATCAGGCAAAACAAATGAGGCACATTTGAGGGCGGTGAATCTGTGGAACTCATTGCCACAGACGGCTGTGGAGGCCAAGTCAATGAATATGTTTAAGGTGGAGATTGACAGATTCTTGATTAGTGCGGGCGTCAGGGGTTATGGGGAGAAGGTAGGAGAATGGGAGAGGGAAAGATAGATCAGCCATGAATAAATGGCGGAGTAGGCTTGATGGGCCGAATGGAATAATTCTATGACGCTAGATCCTAGAACCGATGAAGACCAACCCCGTGTGACCTTACCATTTTGTTATTCCTGTTCTGGATCAGTACAGTATGTTTATAATTATTAAAATAAACATAAAGCCTCCTGAAGCACAAGATTGGTGTCAATTAACCGATACGGTTGGTTGAATAGAACAGTTAAACATAAACCATCATTCCTTCGAGAGAACTGATCTTTCAATTGGTAAACAAAGCCTGGCTACGGGCAGTAGAGTTGCTGCCTCACAGCGCCAGAGACCCAGGTTCAATCCTGATTACGGGTGCTGTCCATGCAGAGTTTGCACGTTCTCCCCGTGACCTGCGTGGGTTTTCTCCGGGTGCTCCGGTTTCCTCCCACACTCCAACGACGTGAAGGTTTGCAGGTTAATTGGCCGGGTGTGATTGTAAATGTTGCCTAGTGCGTGTAGTTGAGATAGTTGAGGCCAGTTCATTGGCTGTATTTAAGAGGGAGTTAGATGTGGCCCTTGTGGCTAAGGGGATCAGGGGGTATGGAGAGAAGGCAGGTACAGGATACTGAGTTGGATGATCAGCCATGATCATATTGAATGGCAGTGCAGGCTCGAAGGGCCGAATGGCCTACTCCTGCACCTATTTTCTATGTTTCTATGTAGGATAGCGTTAGTGTGCGGGGACCGCTGGTTGGCGCGGACTCGGTGGGCCCAAGGGCCTGTTTCTGTGCCATATCTCTAAACTAAAACTTAATTGGCTTTGGTAAAGATTGTAAATTGACCCCAGTGCGTAGGACTAGAGTTAGCTGGCGGGAGATCGCTGGTCCGTGGGCCGAAGGGCCTGTTTCCACACCACATCCCTGAACTAAACTAAACTGAAGAAGGGTCTCGACCCGAAACGTCACCCATTCCTTCTCTCCATAGATGCTGCCTGTCCCGCTGAGTTACTCCAGCATTTTGTGTCTAATTTATACTAAAGGTGTGAGTGCAGTCACTCAAAGATAGGCTTGAGTTAGATATGCATTTACAGAAAAGATGAGTATATCTTAACTAAACCAATGATTGAATGATTGAATGAATGTGTGAATGAATGAATGCATGTGTGAATGATGAATGGATGATTGTGTGAATGAATGAATAAATGTATGATGAATGAATGATGAATGAATGAATGATGAATGATGAATGTGTGAATGAATGTATGTGTAAATGAATGAATCAATGAATGCATGAATGAAAGAAAGGAAGAATGTATGAATGAATGAATGAATGACAAACTCTGGAATGACTAGGGAAACTCTACAGAACAACAGAGCTACGCTCACCCCTTCATGCCGATTTGCCAGAAGCCTTTCTTCACCAGGTTCTGGTAGTGGAATTCTCCGGTGTAGTAAGACGGGTCGGTGCCGCCCAGGATGAGTTCACCACCGGTTTTCTGGTGCGAATCCCTGCAGGAATCAAGAACACAAGGTTAACAGGGCCTCAGAATTAAAGGACGTTCCTTTAGGAAGGAGCCGAGGTGGAATTTCTTTGGTGGTGAACCTGTGGAATTCATTGCCACTTGATGAGCCCAAGTCGATGGATATTTTCCAGGCAGAGATAGATAGATTCTAGATTGGTTAAAATGTTTAAGAAAGAACTGCGGATGCTGGAAAAAAAAAATCGAAGGTGGCCCAAAATGCTGGAGAAACTCAGCGGGTGAGGCAGCATCTATGGAGCGAAGGAATAGGTGATGTTACAGGTCGAGACCCTTCTTCAGAATGATGCGGAGGTGGGGGAAGCATCAGTCTGAAGAAGGGTCTTGACCCGAAACGTCACCTTCGCCCCATAGATGCTGCCTCACCCGCTGAGATTCTCGATTGGCACTTGGCAAGAATGTGCCAGTCTCTGCCGTCTGTGGCAAAGAGTTCCACAGATTCACCACCCTCCGGCTAAATAAATTCCTCTTCATCTAAGCTAAGGCCATGTAACACCGGTCCCAGACTCTCCCACCAGTGGAAACATCCTCTCCAGATCCGCCCGCTCCAGGGTTTTCACTGTTCCGTATCTTATGACTTACCTGTTGTAGTAGACTGAGAAGACGTCTTCACTGAGGACATGTTGGTCCAGGATCTGCTCAAACACGGGTTTGATGTTGTCGATAGAAATGCTCTGGAACCCCATCCCGAGCACCCCATCGAACTTGGCGAAGATGAACGGGTTGGTAGGCAACGAGGTGGCTTCGGCAAAGACCTGGATAACCGGAAGATCGGCCACCTGCCGAACAAGAAGCCATGTGTTCATTAGTGTCGGTGTAGCGGCACCCAGTGGTGGTTTGGAGAAGTTCGAACCCTCGTCATCGGTTGGCTCGATCACGTGACCGCGGGGGTTCGTTCCAGCCAGTCGTCAGCGCTCCTCCCAGCAACCACCTCCAGTTGAAATTCCATTTGGAAAATTTTGGAGGACCAAGCAACCAAGAAACAGGAACTATTCTAGTGTTAGATAGCCAGGCACGCATGCACCAAGTTTAATCACCGTTTGTTTGCCAATAACAATTATTTAACTCCACCTGCCCATCTCGTTAAATAGGAAGGAACTGCAAGTGCTGGTTTAAACCGAAGATCGACACAAAAATCTGCAGTAATTTAACGGGGCGGGCAGCATCTCCGGAGAGAAGGAATTGGTGATGTTTCGGGTCGAGACCCTTCCTCAGACGATAGGAACAGAATTAGGACATTCCAATTAGACGTAATCTACTCCGCCAGTCAATCATGGCTGATCTATCTCTCCCTCCTAACCCTATTCTCCTGCCTTCTCCCCCATAACCCCAGACACCCGCACTAATCAACAATCTATCATTCTCTGCCTTAAAAACGTAGGTATAGAAGAACAAGGGGTGATCTTGCTGAAACTATTGGCGGCACGGTGGCGCAGCTGTAGAGTTGCTGCCTCACAGCGCCAGAGACCCAGGTTCGATCCTGACTACGGGTGCTGTCTTTACGGAGTTTGCACGTTCTCCCCGTGACGTGCATGGGTTTTCTCCCATATCATCAGTTTCCTCCCGCACTCCAAAGACGTGCAGGTTTGTAAGTTAATTGGCTCGTTAAATTGGTTAAGAATTAGATTGTTCCCAAGTGTGTTTAGGATAGTGTTAGTGTGCGGGGATCGCTGGTCGGCGCAGACTCGGTGGGCCGATGGGCCGCGCTGTATCTCTAAACTAAACAAAACTATCTTAAATAAAAGGCTTTCTCCTTTACACTGAAAGATGTGCATGATCAGCTGCTTGCTTCTCACCATCACAATATCTTGACTGAGAACGCCCCTCACACTACCAGTTCCGTAGTGAATAGCAAATCCTTTTCCATTGGCTTCATAGGTTGTTGACATGGAGGAGTTGTATCTGTCATGGGATTCTACAAAAACAAAAATAACACAAAGTGCTTTCAAGTAAAAAAAGACACAAAGTGCTGGAGTAACTTTGGCACGGTGGCGCAGCGGGAGAGTTGCTGCCTTACAGCGCCGGAGACTCTGGTTCGATCCCGAGTACGGGTGCTGTCTGTACGGAGTTTGTACGTCCCCCCCCCTTGACCTGCGTGGGTTTTGTCCGGGATCTCCGTTTTCCTCCCACACTTCACAGACGTACAGGTTTGTCAGCTAATTGGCTTCGGTAAAATTACAAATTGTCCCTGGTGTGTGCGGGATAGTATTAGGGTGCGGGAATTGTTGGTCGGCATGGATTCGATGGGCTGAAGGGCCTGTTTTCGTGCTGTGTCTCTAACCTAAACCAAACTAAACTCAGCAGGTCAAGCAGCATATTTGGAGAACATGGATGGGCGACATTTCGGGTCGGGACCCTTCATTAGTGGAGTTTATGATATCATGCGTACCAAGGTGCAGTGAAAAGCTTGTGTTTGTGTGCTATCGAGTCAGTGAAAAGACTGCACATACAATCAAGCCATCCACAGTACACAGGTAACTGATCACGGGCACAGCACTCAGTGCATGATATAACACTGAAGTCCGATTGAGGATAGTTCAAAGGGCATTGACGAGGTAGATGGGAGGTCAGGACTGTACTCCAGCTGGGCGGAACGGTGGCGCAGCGGTAGAGTTGCTGCCTTGCAGCGCCAGTGACCCGGGTTCGATCCCGACTACGGGTGCTGTCTGTACGGAGTTTGCATGTTCTCCCTGTGACCTGCGTTGGTTTTCTCCAAGATCTTCAGTTTCCTCCCACACTCCAAAGACGTGCAGGTTTGTAGGTTAATTGGCTTTGGTAAATTGACCCTGGTGTGAAGGATAAGACTAGTGTACGGGTGATCGCTGGTCGGCATGGGTGGGCCGATGGCCCCGTTTCCACGCTGTATCTCTAAACTAAACTAAAACTTCTGCACAGAAGAAGCAAGGAAACTTGGAAACATTTGTGGTCGAGCTAATCCTACGACTGGTGGGTAGCGCCATCCAGTGGCTGAATGGTGCTGAACTGAACAAAACAATTGGATTGAGACACAGATTGCTGGAGTAACTCAGCGGGTCAGGCAGCATCCCCGGAGAACATGGATGGGCGACATTTCAAGTCAGTAATGGTCACGTAGCCATCTTCTCACACTGATATACACTGGAATTTAGAAGGATGATAGGGGGTCTTATTGAAACATACAAGATTATTAAGGGTTTGGACACGCCAGACTCGTCTAGACTCATCTCTCCAGACCTGCTGTGAAAACGGGATGACTCTGGTGACTTGCATAGAAACATAGAAAATAAGTGCAGGAGCAGGCCATTCTGCCACTTCGAGCCAGCACCGCCATTCAATGTGATCATGGCTGATCATCCAAAATTAGTACCCTGTTCCTGCTTTCTCCACATATCTCTCGATTCCGTTGGGACCTTCCCATTGCACCACAGTGATGGCCAACATCGCTGCCCTTAACGTTGCACTTACCACAGACGGCATAGCTGGATGAGCATCTGGCAGAGGGTATCCAGAGATTGGCAGATCCCGTGTCAAAGATGACTTTGAAGGTCTGTGGTGGGGTCCCAATGCTGATCTCCCCAAAGTATTGGGTCTGGAAAGGAAGAGGCACAAGAACAGAGAGAGCCTTGCATTTATATACAGCATCCAGCAGGATGCATCACTGCTTGGTCTGGGAACAGCTCAGTCCAAGACCGCAAGAAATCGCAGAGAATCGTGGGCGCAGCCCGGACCGTCACACAAACCGACCTCCCTTCCATTGACTCCATCTACACCAATGACCCTACAGCGGAGCAGGATAGACCACTCCTAAATGCAATGGGCTGATGTGTAATATGCAACGGAGCAGAACGTGGGCCTTTTTTTCCATCCATTTCAGTAACCCGACCCGACCCGCAGTGTAATCAACGTTGCGGGGGAACAGTTTGTGTTAATAAATTATAATTCTGAAAATGAGGAGAAGATTTTTACCAAAGAACTTTTATTTTTACGAGGATGTTTCCGTAACCGGCTTCCATCTCCGCATTAATATTTTTGCGCCGCTACGGGATCTTTGGTGCGGAGACGGAAGCCGGTTACGGAAATGGGGCCGGAAATTCCCCATGAATCTGCCCATGACCGTACTACGTCTTTTTCTTCGAGTGGACTATCTTGCTTGCTATAGGATCTTTGATCTGCACCTCACGCTGCCTCGGCAAGGCCAGCAGCATAATCAAGGATGACTCGCACCCTGGCCACTCCCTCTTCTCCCCTCTCCCATCGAATAAAAGTTACAGAAGTGTGAAAACGCGCACCTCCAGATTCAGGGGCAGTTTCTTCCCAGCTGTTATCAGGCAACTGAACCATCCTACCACAACCAGAGAGCAGCGCTGAACTACTCTTTTTAGTTTAGTTTAGAGATACAGGCCCTTCGGCCCACCGGGTCCGCGCCGACCAGCGATCCCTGCACACCAACACTGTCCAACACCCACTAGGGGCAATTTTTACATTGACCAAGCCAATTAACCTACAAACCCGCACGTCTTTGGAGTGTGGGAGGAAATCGAAGATCTCGGAGAAAACCCACGCAGGTCGCGGGGAGAACGTACAAACTCCGTACGGACAGCGCCCGTGGTCGGGATCGAACCCGGGTCTCCGGCGTTGTAAGGCAGCGACTCTACCGCTGCGCCACCGTGACAACCGCCTCATCTCATGGGGATGGGCATTGACGGTCAGCCTTGCCAGTAACGCCCATGTTCACCGATGAAGGGGATGATGCCCGCTGGGGCAGGGTTTAAGGCGGCTATACTTACGTCCAGGTAGTTGGTCAGCATTGTCGGGGATGTGCCGTTGTGTATATTCATCTTGTTACCCTCCCCAAAGACAGCGGTCGGATTCAGTCCCATCTGGTGCAGGGTCTGGCGAATGGATGGCATTTTATGGAGATGAAGCCTGAGCAAAAACAAGATAGCAAAATCTACGAATGAATAATGAGGGGCAAGCGGTGACCAAGAAAGAGCATTAAGCCGAAGACAGACACAAAATGCTGGAGTGACTCAGCGGGACAGACAGTATCTATGGAGAGAAGGAATGGGTGACGTTTAGGGTCGAGACCTTCCTTCAAACTGAGAGTTGCAACAGACAATAGGTGCAGGAGTAGGCCATTCGGCTTTTCGAGCCAGCACCGCCATTAACTGTGATCATGGCTGATCATCCACATTCAACACCCCGTTTTCCCATAACACCTGCAACATCAGTCTGAAGAAGGGTTTCGGCCCGAAACGTTGCCCATTTCCTTCGCTCCACAGATGCTGCTGCACCCGCTGAGTTACTCCAGCACTTTTGTCTACCTTCGATTTTCCAGCATTTGCAGTTCCTTTTTAGACAGGTACATGGATAGGACAGGTTTGCAGGGATATGGGCCAAAGGCAGGCAGGCAGGTGGGACTAGAGAAGCTGGGACATGTTGGGCAGTGTGGGCAAGTTGGTCCGAAGGTCCTGTTTCCACGTTGTATCACTCTATGACAGTGATAGGGTGGGGCGGGGGGGGGGGGGGGGGGGGGGTGGGATTATAGCACAGTGAAACTTGGCAGCCATGCCTTAAAGTGCACTTTGGATGGACTCGTGTTTCGGGCGCTCTGGTGGCTGAGAAAGTGGGATGTGACCAAGTAGTCATCCAGATGGTAAAGTGAGTGAGATAGACCCGGACAGAAATAGCACTCACTCCTCCCAGTAACAGAGTGGCATCCAGAAATAGCCAGCATCGGGGAAAACCACTTCAAATTCTCCCACGCACCCAAAGGGGTGAATGTAGCTCTTACGCTCTGATGATTCCTCTCAGCCACAGATTGGTGGGAGTGGGGAATTAAGTGATCCTGGCAGGCTGTTTAAGAAGGAACTGCAGATGCTGGAAAATCAAAGGTAGACAAAAATGCTGGAGAAACTCAGCGGGTGCAGCAGCATCTATGGAGCGTAGGAAATAGGCAACGTTTCGGGCAGAAACCCTTCTTCAGACATCCTGGCAGACCTTGGACCCAAGAGATACAGCACGGAAACAGGCCCTTTGGCCCACCGAGTCCATGCCGACCACAGATCACCCCGTACACTAGCACTAGAATGGAACGGCTGGCTTGTATACTCTGGAATTTAGGAGGATGAGAGGGGATCTTATTGAAACATATAAGTGTTAGGATACACTAGAGGCAGTAAAACATGTTCTCGATGTTGAGGGAGTCCAGAACCAGGGGCCACAGTTTAATAATAAGGGGTAAGCAATTTAGAACGGAGACGAGGAAACACTTTTCCACCCAGAGAGTTGTGAATCTGTGGAATTCTCTGCCGCAGAAGGCAGTGGAGGCCGATTCTCTGGATACTTTCAAGAGATAGTCAGATAGAGCTCTTAAAGATAGCGGAGTCAGGGGATATGGGGAGAAGGCAGGAACGGGGTACTGATTGGGGATGATCAGCCATGATCACAGTGAATGGCGGTACTGGCCCGAAGGGCTGAATGGCCTACTCCTGCACCTATTGTCAACTGTCTTACCACACCAGGGTCAATGTATAACTTTACCAAAGTTTAGTTTAGTTTAGAGATACAACGCGGAAACAGGCCTTTCGGCCCATCGGGTCTGTGCCGACCGAATATTAACACTATCCTACACGCACTAGGGACAACTTTTTTATTACCATTACAAAGCCAATTTACCTACACAATTTACCTAGTTACCTGTACGTCTTTGGAGTGTGGGAGGAAACCAAAGGTTTCGGTGAAAACCCACGCAGGTCACGGGGAGAACGTACAAACTCCGTACAGACAGCACCCGCAGTCAGGATCGAACCCGGGTCTCCGGTGCTGCAAGGGCTGCAAGGCAGGAGCTCTACCGCTGCGCCACCGTGGCCTCCAACTGCCAATTGACCGACAAACCTGTAAACTTCTCATAAGTTCGGAAGTGGTAGGAGCGGAATTAGGCCATTCGGCCCATCAAGTCTACGCAGCCATTCAATCATGGCTGGTCTATCTCTCCCTCCTAACCCCATTCTCTTTCTGTACCTCTAAAGTGAGTTGATACAATTAGACTAAACTCATTGTGACAATGAAATATATTTCTCATCTACACTTCATGCCGCCTCAGCCAACATAATCTAGGACCAATTTCACCCGGGTCATTCCCTCTTCTCTCACCGAGCAACAGATAACAAGGCTTGAAAGCAGGACCCACCAGATTCAGGAACAGCTTCATCCCCACTCTTATCAGATTACAGAACAGTCCTCTCATAAGCTACGGTGCAGACCCGATCTTCCGACCTACCTCATTGTGGACCTTGCGCTTTAAAAAAAAAAATCTGCACTTTCTCTGCAACTGGAACACCAAAACGTTGTGACATTTCACTCTGCACTCTTGTGTAATGTTCTCTTTTATCTACTCGTACTTGTTTATGTTTTATTATACTCATGCATAGTATGATTTGGTTGCAAAGCATAGTTTAGTTTAGAGACACAGCGCAGAAACAGGCCCTTCGGCCCATCGAGTCCGCGCCGACCTGCGATCCCCGCACATTAACCCTATCCGACCCGCACCAGGGACAAGTTTTTACATTTATACCAAGCCAATTAACCTACAAACCTGCACGTCTTTGGAGTGTGGGAGGAAACCGGAGCACCCGGAGGAAACCCATGTGGTCGCAGGGGGGGAACGTGCAAACTCCACATGGACAGCGCCCAAGGTCAGGATCGAACCCGGCGCTGTGAGGCAGCAGCTCTACCCGCTGCACCACTGCGTTGCCTTATGTTAAGTACATTCACAATAATTAGAAGAATACCTAAATAATTAATTTAGTTTAATTTAAGTTCGTCACATGTACCGTGATATCTGGCCAGTGAAAAGACTATACATCATTACAGTCAAGCCTTCCACAGTGTAGAGATACAAGATAAAGAGAATAGTGTTGAGGGTGATAGTGTTACCAGTGGCTCCATCGCTATCTATACCTATATAAAGTTCAATGAAGTTGGATTAAAGATATGTGGAAATTATCCGCAGATGTTAGTTTATACCGAAGATAGACACAAATGCTGATTTAATCTGTCATCGGCCCCCTGTTCTGGACTTGTCGATCTCTCCGTCTGAAGAAAGGTCCCGACACAAAACGTCACCTATTCCTTTTCTCCAGAGATGCTGACATTACTCCAGCATTTTATGTCTATCTCCGATTGTTGGAATAATAGTAATCGCTGTCTATATCTGTCTTACTTCATGTCACCAACCAGTTAGCATTCCCAAGTGTGTAGGCTTCAGTAGCTCAGCGGGTCAGGCAGCATCTCTGACGGTGTGGGTCGAGACTCTTCTCCCGGTCCGAAGAAAGGTCTTGATCTGAAACGTGGCCTTTCCTCTTTCTCTCCGCAGATGCTGCCTGAGCCGCTGAGTTACTCCAGCACTTTTCATCTTATCTTCGGAGTAAACCTGCATCTGCAGTTCCTTCCCTACCGGAACAGGTGACGTTTCGGTTCGAGACCCTTCTTCGGACTACTATAGACATTAGGCAATAGGTGCAGGAGTAGGACATTCGGCCCTTCGAGCCAGCACCGCCATTCAATGTGATCATGGCTGATCATCCCCAATCAGTACCTCGTTCCTGCCTTCTCCCCATATCCCCCGACTCCGCTATATCTTTAAGAGCCCTATCTAGCTCTCTCTTGAAAGCATCCAGAGAACCTGCCACCACCGCCCTCCGAGGCAGAGAATTCCACAGACTGAAGAGCCACTGGTCTGAGGAAGGGTCTCGAGCCGAAACATCACCTATTCCTCTTTCTCTCAGGAGATGCTGCCCGTCCCGCTGAGTTACTCCAGCATTTTGTGCCTGTCTTTGGTGTAAACCAGCATCTGCAGTTCCTTCCCACACAGTGGGCTTCTGTGCAGCCTCCTACCTTTTCAAGGTGATCGTTGGTGAGATGCAGCAGCCACAGAGAAGAATCAGCCACTTCATGACTAGGTTCATGTTGCAGGCTCCTCTCTTCTTGTTCCCTCACGTTAGAAACGCTCCTCAGGGTGAAGTTTGTGGCTCCGCTGATTTTTATATGGTCCCTTGCCAAGGCTCGCTACTTCACGATCCATCTTGCCATTGGCTCCCTCTCATCCCTGCCTATCATTGTCCTGCCCCTTCAAGCTCTTCTGCAAATGAACGGCAGGGGACGGGTGCGTAGTGTGGTTTAGTTGAGAGATACAACGGGGAAACAGGCCCTTCGGCCCGCCGAGTCTGTACTGACCCACGACCACCCCCCGCACACCAACACTATCCCACGCCCACTCGGGACAATGTTACATTCACCAGATGCTGGCTTTCGCCGAAGATAGACACAAAATGCTGGAGTAACTCAGCAGGCCAGGCAGCATCTCTGGAGAAACGGAATAGATGATGTTTCGGGTCGAGACCCTTCTTCAGACAAATTTATATTCAGCTCTTGATTGGAGTACTGGGGAGAACGTGCAAACTCCGCACAGACAGCACCTGTAGTTAGGATCGAACCCGGGTCTCCTGGCGCTGTAAGGCTGCCTTACAGGGCCAGAGACCCGGGTTTGATCCTGACTACCGAAGCTGACTGTGCGGAGTTTGCACGTTCTCCAGGTGCTCCGGTTTCCTCCCACGCTTCAAAGACACGAGGCGTTGTAAGTTAATTGCCTTCTGTAAATTACTCGCACTGGGAAGGATGTTAGAAGTGGTACAATGTAGAACTAGTGTATGCGTGGTCGATGGCCAGAATGGACTCGATGGGCTGAAGGGCCTGTTTCCACACAGTACCACTGAATTAATACTAAACTACTTAAACCCAAAACCGAAGTACAACTAAAGTGAAACAGCAGCATGGGCGTGCGGCACGGTGGTGCAGCGGTAGAGTCGCTGCCTCACAGCGCCAGAGACCCGGGTTCGATTCTGACTACGGGTGCTGACTGTACGGAGTTTGCACGTTCTCCCCGTGACCTGCGTGGGCTTTCTCCGGTTCACTCCCACACTCCAAAGACGTACAGGTTTGTAGGTTAAATGGCTTCAGTAAAATTGTAAATTAGCCCTAGTGTGTCGAGAACTTGCGGGGATCGCGGGTCGGCGTGGACTCGGTGGGCCGAAGGGCCTGTTTCCCCGCTGTACCTCTGAACTAAACCAAGCTAAACGAAAAGCTAATCTAAATGCTAATCCAAAATTAAACTTTGCGAGCATGATCAGTGGTCGGCATGGACACGGTGGAGGTAGTTGAGGCCAGTTCATTGGCTATATTTAAGAGGGAGTTAGATGTGGCCCTTGTGGCTAAAGGGATCAGGGTGTATGGAGAGAAGGCAGGTGCAGGATACTGAGTTGGATGATCAGCCATGATCATATTGAATGGCGGTGCAGGCTCGAAGGGCCGAATGGCCTACTCCTGCACCTATTTTCTATGTTTCTATGTAAACAAAATGAAAAATATACACAGTGGAAGAAGGAACCGAAGATAGACACAAAAAGCTGGAGTAACTCAACGGGACAGGCAGCATCTCTGGAGAGAAGGAATGGGTGACATTTCGGGCCGAGACCCTGTACACTATCTTGAGTCTCCATGAGTTGAAGGTGGTGCTGCAGTTCTTTCAAGCACCAGCAGAGGGAGGTGGGGCTCTCCTTTGCATCAGATTCACAGCTGGTCTCCTCAACTTCCTCAATGTAAATAAGAAAACTAAACTGCTGGACACAAATACACCAAAAAAGTCAGACTTCCCCCCCCACAATTTTACTCCAGGCTCATTACCCTGCCAAATAAAGTCTTGCCATCCGTTGGCCAGAAGCCCAAAAGAGGGGAATTAAGGGAATACGGGAAAGAGACTTAAATCGACTCAAAATTTCCAACATCAACTTAGAGTACTTCACTAACATACTGCACTTACTACAATAACATTGAAAAGATACAGATCGCCACAAAGATTAATGTGAGGATTCATCTGCTGCATTACTCCAGCACTTTGTCTTTTTTTTTTGTAAACCAGCATCTGCCGTTCCTTGTGTAAGTTCATAAGTTCTTTTTTTTTTTTTTTTTGTTTTTTTTTTTTTTTGTTTATTTTATCAGAAGTTAATACAGCACAAAACAGTACAGTGGCACCTAATTTTAGGTGCCAACTATGTAATACCGTAATCCATTCTATGTACAACCTCTAGTTTTATGTTATAAGAAGGAAGTAAGCAGAACAAGAAAAAGAAAACAATAGAAAGGGGAAAAAGTGGAAAAATAGATGGTAGAGAGTAGAAAAACGTGAAGTGTGTATATAAAAAATAAAAAAAAGGAAGAGAGAAAGTGGAAAGTAGAAATAGAAGAGAAGGCCCCTTAAAAGAGAATTTTTCAAATCTGTATTCGGAGATGTAACTCTATCCGCGTCATGAACTGAAATCAGCAATCCTTACGGCACCGCTGCATCACATGATTCCAAAAAGTCGATGAAAGGAGACCAACTCTTTAAGAATTGGTCATATTTATCTATTAGTCGGAGTCTCATTTCTTCAAGGCGTGCTATGTCCATCATATTCCTAATCCACATTTTAACAGTTGGTGTGGTTGTATTTTTCCAAAATTTAAGTATCAATTTCTTTCCAATTATTAACCCATAATTAAAAAAAACATTTTGATCTTTATTTAAATTGGTATCTTCTCCTATTATTCCAAATATAATCCATTCCGTTTTGGGTTCTATTCTTGACTTGAAAATCTTTGTAAATATATCAAATATATCACTCCAAAATTTATTCAACTTTGTACATCCAACAAATGAGTGTGTTATATTAGCGTTTTGAAACAAACATTTATCGCATCTGGGAGAGACGTTTGGATAAAATTTATTCAACCTCGTTTTTGAATAATATAGTCTATGTAATAATTTGAATTGAATTAAATTATGTCTTGCATTAATAGAACAGTTATGTGTATTCATCAAATACTTTTCCCATCTATCCTTCGAGATCTTTATCATTAGCTCTTGTTCCCAATCTTCCCTTAATGCTTCTGTTGAGGGTGATTCTCTATTTAATATATTATTATAAAAGTATGATATTAATTTTTGTGAATCAGCCTTAATATTCATTGCTTCTTCTAAAGGATCTAAAAATATAGTTTGAAATCTATGTGTATATTTCTTCATAAAGTCACATACCTGTATATATTTAAAATATTGATTATCCTTCAATTTAAATTTTAATTTTAATTGTTGAAATGATAACAGTTTGCCCTCAATGTAAATAAGAAAACTAAACTGCTGGACACAAATACACAAAAAAAGTCAGACTTTCCCCACCACAATTTTACTCCAGGCTCATTACCCTGCCAAAGAAAGTCTTGCCATCCGTTGGCCAGAAGCCCAAAAGAGGGGAATTAAGGGAATACGGGAAAGAGACTTAAATCGACTCAAAATTTCCAACATCAACTTAGAGTACTTCACTAACATACTGGACTTGCTACAATAACATTGAAAAGTTACAGATCACCACAAAGATTAATGTGAGGATTCATCTGCTGCATTACTCCAGCACTTTGTCTTTTTTTTTGTAAACCAGCAGCTGCCGTTCCTTGTGTAAGTTCATAAGTTCTAAGAGCAGAATTAAGGGGCTGTCCCACTTGGGCGACCTAATTGGCGAGTTTAGAAGAACTTAGGAGATTTTGAAAAAATGTCATGTTGAAGACCTCTTTGACTATGTTGAAGACCAGCTTCAACTAGTGACAACTAACTTTGGGAAAATTGGACACCGAATACTGGAGTGAAGATGAGCTCCTTCGATCTCCTTCGACTCTGATGAAGACTATCTGCGACTACCTTCGACTACCGTCGATTACCTGCGACTAACATGCTGACCTACTACAACTAAACCTACGAGTAAAAAAAAGTATCGATTTTTTCCACGGTGACCTTTTTTTACTCGCGGGCAATTTTTTAACATATTGAAAAAAACGCAGTGACTTAGCTGATGCCTCGAGTACACGGAGACCACTCTCGAGCATGAAGGAGAGTTACGAAGACCTCGTGGTGACCATGCTGCGAGTATGAGTCGAGGGCAAACTCGTCAGAACTCACGCTAGAGGTCACCCAAGTGGGACAGGCCTTTAGGCCATTCGGCCCATCAGGTCTACTCCGCCATTCAGCCATAGCTGATCTATCTCTCCCTCCTAACCCCGTTCTCCTGCCTTCTCCCCATAACCCCTGACACCCGTACTAATCAAGAATCTATCTGTCTCTGCCTTAAAAATACCTTTTGACTTGGCCTCCACAGCCTTCTGTGGCAATGAATTCCACAGATTCACCACCCTGTGACTAAAGAAATCCCTCCTCATCTCCTTTCTAAAGGAACGTCCTTTTATTCTGAGGCTGCGCCCTCTGGTCCTAGACTCTCCCACTAGTGGAAACATCCTCTCCACATCCACTCTATCCATTATCTCCACCATAAAGATTGTGATGAAACATGAAACATGTCGATGATGAAAGGAAGCGGCTGGGCTTGTACACTCTGGAGTTTAGAAGGATGAGAGGGTCTGAAGAAGGATTTTGCCCGAAACGTTGCCTATTTCCTTCGCTCCATGGATGCTGCTGCACCCGCTGAGTTTCTCCAGCATTTTTGTGTACCTTAATAATCTTATATGTTTCAATAAGATACCCTCTCATCCTTCTAAACTCCGGAGTGTACAAGCCCAGCCGCTCCATTCTCTCAGCATACGACAGTCCCACCATCCCGGGAACTAACCTTATAAACCTTCGCTGCACTCCCTCAATAGCAAGAATGTCCTTCCTCAAATTAGGGGACCAAAACTGCACACAATAATCCAGGTGTGGTCTCACTAGGGCCCTGTACAACTGCAGAACGACCTTTTTGCTCCTGTACGGAACTCCTCTTGATATGAAGGCCAACATGCCATTCGCTTTCTTCACTGCCTGCTGTACCTGCATGCTTACTTTGAAATGAGAGCGTGGCCAGGATGTTGTGGGTGGGTCTGTGACGTTGCTGGCTGCCTTTGTTACACAGCGACTCCAGTAGATCCCGTCGGTGGTGGGGAGGTGAGAGCCCGCGATGGACTGGGCAATGTCCACCACTCTCTGATAGATTCATTCTCACTTCTAATATTGCGGGCGTCGTTTTGTTCTGGAGGGCAAGGAGGATGATTTACAGGGAGGGGAGACAAGTCCAGTCACCACCTCGTGCGTGAGGAGTTGGCTTGTCAGTGGATTATTTAAAGGCGAACACGGCATGCCAGCGAAGTTGTGTTTGTGGAATCCGGGGAGAAGGTAAAACAACAAGGTTGGAGGCCGTGGAAGGCAGACTGGTGGAAGTCTGTAGAAGGGTCTCGACCCGAAACGTCACCCATTCCTTCTCTCCACAGACGCTGCCCGTCCCGCTGAGTTGCTCCAGCGTTTTGTGTCTAACTTCAATTATTTAAAGGCTGTGTGAGCAGTCACCAGAAGATGCAGTGAGGAACAAGGTTTTTTGCACATTAAACATCTGTCCCAAGGCCATAGAATCACTTTATCCATTAAACATTCAGCACAGCTCCCTGCATTTGCAAGAAGGATCCAGGGAGCAGTATGGAATTTAAAAAATCCCCAGCAATAGAATTATTGAGTTGTACAGCATGGAAAATGGCCCTTACCCACACCGACCATCAGTTCATAAGTTCTAGGAGTAGAATATGGCCTTTCGGCCCATCGCCCGAGACCCGGGTTTGATCCTGACAATGAGTGCTTGGCTGTACCTTCTCCCTGTCACCCGCGTGGCTCCCCCCCCCCCCCCCCCCCCCCCTGAGATCTTCGCTTTCCTCCCACACTCCAAAGACGTACAGGTTTGTAGTTTAACCGGCTTGGTATAAATGTAAATTGGCACAAGTGTGTGTGGGATAGTCTGTGTGTGGGGGATCGTGGGTCGGCACGGACGCGATGGGCTGAAGGGCCTGTTTTCGCGCTGTATCTCTAAACTGAACTAAACGATTTGCATCTTTGTAACCCTGTTATTTAAAATTATTATTTAAAAAAAATTCGTAATGCCTGTTTCTTTCAAATTAGCTGATGAGGCTCAAGAGAAGTTTACAGGACAGAGTGAAAGGTGAAAAGCGTTATTTAGTGATTGGAGCAGAATTAGGCCATTCAACCCACCGAGTCTACTCCGTCATTCAATCGTGGCTGATCTATCTCCCCCTCTCAACCCCATTCTCCTGCCTTCTCCCCATAACCCCTTACACCCGTAATCTGTCAATCTCCGCCTTAAAAATATCCTTTGCCTTGGCATCCACAGCCGCCTGTGGCAATGAATTGCACAGGATTCCAATGAATTCCCAAAGTACGGTAGATGCCCCAACAACACTAGTCCCACCTGCCTGCATTTGGTCCATTTCCTTCTAAACTTGTCCTATCCATGTACCTGTCCAAATGTATTTTAAATGTTGTGATAGTCCCGGCCTCAACGACCTCCTCCGGCAGCTCGTTTCATTCACCCACCACCCTTTGTGTGTAAAAAAAATGACTCCTCGGGTTACTATTAAATCTTTCCCCCTCCTCACCTTAAACTGGCTCTCGATTCCCCTACTCTGGGCAAGAGTCACTGAGTGTCTACCTGATCTATTCCTCTCATGATTCTGTACACCTCTAGAAGATCCTTCCCCTCATCCTCCTGCGCTCCGAATAGTCCCAGCCTGCTCAACCTCTCCCTGTAGCTCAGTCTTCTCGAGTCCTGGCGACATCCTTGTAAATCCTATGACATGTTGCCCAGAACTGAACGCAAATACCCACCTGCCTTTTGTGTGGAAAAAAGTTGCCCCTCAGGTTCCCTCGCGCCTCAACACGATGTCCTCTTTAATGCTGAGAGGCAGCAACACTACCCGCTGCACCACTGCACCGCCCGCTGCCTGGGTTAATCCCCTCAGCTTCTGCCTTCCCAGTAACGTGAATATGGAGGGATCTGGGTACCTTGGGAAATGGCGGGTGTCCGTGGGAGACTGGGCTTCACTGATGCTGACAATACGTTGCAAGGTGCTGGAGACCCATGTGACCCACATGTTGCCACTAACTCTGGACCTGCGGAGAAGCTCCAGGAAGCTTCTGCCCAAGTGACCCACATTTGCCACTACCATATAACATATAACACTGACAGCACGGAAACAGGCCATCTCGACCCTTCTAGTCCGTGCCGAACACATAATCTCCCCTAGTCCCATATACCTGCGCTCAGACCATAACCCTCCATTCCCTTCCCATCCATTAACTATCCAATTGTTTTTTAAAATGATAAAAACGAACCTGCTGGTCCACCATCTTCACTGGAAGCTCATCCACACAGCCACCACTCTCTGAGTAAAGAAGTTCCCCCTCATGTTACCCCTAAACTTCAGTCCCTTAATTCTCATGTCATGTCCCCTTGTTTGAATCTTCCCTACTCTCAGTGGGAAAAGCTTTTCCACGTCAACTCTGTCTATCCCTCTCATCATTTTAAAAACCTCTATCAAGTCCCCCACCTTAACCTTCTGCGCTCCAAAGAATAAAGCCCTAACTTATTCAACCTTTCTCTGTAGCTTAGTTGCTGACAACATTCTAGTAAATCTCCTCTGTACTCTCTCTATTTTGTTGACATCCTTCCTATAATTAGGCGACCAAAATTGTACACCATACCCCAGAATTGGCCTCACCAATGCCTTGTACAATGTTCGAACATTACATCCCAACTTCTGACTAGCACACTAGGTCTGGACCTGTGGAGAAGCTCCAGGAAGCTGCTGCCCAAGTGACCCACCTGTTGCCACTAACTCTTGGGCCTCATAAAGAGGTTTTTGTTACGTTTCAATACACTGACGCTTGTTCCGTGCCTGTGATTGGTTTAGGGGAGTTTTATGTTTCTACATTTGTTTCTGTATCTCCTCGCTGGTGCCCGTCCGTGATTGGTCCGGAGAGGTTGCCTTCCTCCGTCTCGTTCTACTTTGTTCTGCTGAATAAGTGCCGTGATCGGGCTAAAGGGGTCGCCTCCCCTATACTCTTGCGCTGTTAGTTTCCTGCCACTGTATTAGGGTATAAAAGGGGTGATCGTTTTGTTGGGGGGGGAGGGGGGGGGTGTCTGTCTTTCCTTGTGTTCTGTTTACGCCAGGCTGCTGAGGGCCTAGAGTGGGTGGATTCGAGGCCGGCCCCATGGTGCTGTATACAGTGTTCGACTCAGTGGCTTACTGAAGCAGACTAGGGACAGAGTATCCCGGGATGGCGGGACCATCATATGCTGATAGATTGGAGCGGATGGGCTTGTATACTCTGGAGTTTAGAAGGATGAGAGGGGATCTTATTGAAACATAAGATTGTTAAGGGTTTGGACACGCTAGAGGCAGGAAACATGCCTTCCTGATGTGGGGGGGGGGAGTCCAGAACCAGGGGCCACAGTTTAAGAATAAGGGGTAATTCATTTAGAACGGAGATGAGGAAACACTTGTTCACACAGAGAGTTGTGAGTCTGTGGAATTCTCTGCCTCAGAGGGCGGTGGAGGCTGGTTCTCTGGATGCTTTCAAGAGAGCTCGATAGGGCTCTTAAAGATAGTGGAGTCAGGGGATACGGGGAGAAGGCAGGAACGGGGTACTGATTGGGGATAGACAAAAATGCTGGAGAAACTCAGCGGGTGCAGCAGCATCTATGGAGCGAAGGAAATAGGCAACGTTTCGTCCCGAAACGTTGCCTATTTCCTTCGCTCCATAGATGCTGCTGCACCCGCTGAGTTTCTCCAACATTTTTGTCTACCTTCGATTTTCCAGCATCTGCAGTTCCTTCTCAAATACTGAATTGGGGATGATCAGCCATGATCACATTGAATGGCGGTGCTGGCTCAAGGGGCCGAATGGCCTACTCCTGCATCTATTGTCTGTTGTACCTTCGAGCTGTTAGTTTCCTGCCACTGTATTAGGGTATAAAGGGATGATCATTTTGTTGGGATGGGGTGGGGAGGGGGGGGGGCTGTCTTTCCTTCTGTTCTGCCTGCATTTGGCCCATTTCCTTCTAAACATGTCCTATCCATGTACCTGTCCAAGTGTCTATTAAATGTCACGGGCCGGCCCCACGGTGCTGTATACAGTGTTTGACTCCGTGGTTTATCGGAAGCAGACTAGGGAGAGAGTATTAACAGTTGCATCTCAGAGTCTGTTTTCCTTCACCCATGCATGGCATAGAGGCCAGAGAGAAGATCTTGGCAGTGGTCTCAGCGAGGCCGGGTTGATGGATTTACAATGGGTGCCAGCACATCCGTGGTCGACCCTCGGGAACATTTATTTTCCCACGTTGTTAGACCAACATAACACAGGAGTGAAGATGCATGTGAACAGACACTCAAGGAACATGTTGGCAGTTGGCAGACACCGAACAAGATGGAACGATTGGCTTCCTTAAAAGGCAACAAAAGTTTTAGACGTTACTTTGGAGTTACAGCGCGGGAACAGGCCCTTCGGCCCGCCCAGCTAGCACTGACCAGAGATCCCCCGCACATCAACACTACCCCACACGCGCACTTGGGCCAATTTACTATTTGACCCAAGCCAATTAAACGACAAACCTGCATGACTTTAGAGTGCGGGAGGAAACCAGAGCACCCGGAGAAAACCCACGCAGGTCACAGGGAGAAAACGTACAAATACCGTACAGGCAGCATCAATGGTCAGGATCGAGCCCGGGTCTCTGGCGCTGTGAGGCAGCAACTCTACCGCTGCGCCACCGTGCCGCTCAGTGTAACCTACACTCTTGTAATTCCGTGGTCCGGGAACATGGATGCTATTATTAAGAATGCACATCAGCGCCTCTACTTCCTGAGAAGATTACGGAGAGTCGGTATGTCAAGGAGGACTCTCTCTAACTTCTACAGGTGCACAGTAGAGAGCATGCTGACCGGTTGCGTCGTGGCTTGGTTCGGCAACTTGAGCGCCCAGGAGTGGAAAAAGACTACAAAAAGTAGTAAACACTGCCCAGTCCATCACTGGCTCTGACCTCCCTCCATCGAGGGGATCTATCGCAGTCGCTGCCTCAAAAAGGCTGGCAGTATCATCAAGGACCCACACCATCCTGGCCACACACTCATCTCTCCGCTACCTTCAGGTAGAAGGTACAGGAGCCTGAGCCTGTACTCCTGTACAAGAGGTTCAGGAATAGCTACTTCCCCACAGCCATCAGGTTATTAAACTCAACTGAAACAAATCTCTGAACATTAATAGACCATTATCTGTTTATTTGCACTTTATCTACTTATTTATTGATGTGTCTATATATTTATATAGTGGTATATGGACACGCTGATCTGTTCTGTATTCATGCCTACTATATTCTGTTGTGCTGAAGCAAAGCAAGAATTTCATTGTCCTATCTGGGACACATGACAATAAACTCACTTGACTTGACTTGATTCTGTTGATTCTGAGGGGGGATCTTATAGAAACGTACAAAATTCTTAAGGGGTTGGACAGGCTAGATGCGGGAAGATTGTTCCCGATGTTGGGAAAGTCCAGAACAAGGGGTCACAGTTTAAGGATAAGGGGGAAATATTTTAGGACCGAGATGAGAAAAACATTTTTCACACTGAGAGTGGTGAATCTCTGGAATTCTCTGCCACAGAAGGTAGTTGAGGCCACAGTTCATTAGCTATATTTAAGAGGGAGTTAGATGTGGCCCTTGTGGCTAAAGGGATCAGGGGGTATGGAGAGAAGGCAGGTATAGGATACTGAGTTTAATGATCAGCCATGATCATATTGAATGGCGGTGCAGGCTCGAAGTGCCGAATGGCCTACTCCTGCACCTATTTTCTATGTTTCTATGTTTCTAATCTAAACTCAATGCAGGGAAGGAATTTCTCTGTATCTGCAGTAGATACATGCGGCAATGAAGTATCATTGAAAAATTACACTTAACAGAGGAGTAAATCTAATAAATACAAATAAATATATAAATAACACTACAAATTATGATTGACACTTCAAACAAATAGCCTCAGCTGCTCAATTACCCAACGAGCTGTGGCAATGTTTCTAAATATTAAATCATTTTAAAAATGTGTTGTAAAAATGTATATATATTTTAAATAAATGAAAAAGCACTTGTAGAAATGACACTGTATCACCCAGAGTGATACAGTGTGGAAACAGGCCCTTCGGCCCAACTTGCCCAAACTGGCCAACATGTCCCAGCTACACTAGCCCAACCTGCCTGTGTTTGGTCCATATCCCTCCAAACCTGTCCTATCCACGTACCTGTCTAACTGTTTCTTATATGTTGCGATAGTCCCAGCCTCAACTACCTCCTCTGGCAGCTTGTTCCATACACCCACCACCCTTTGTGTTAGAAAGTTACCCCTCAGATTCCTATTAAATCTTTTCCCCTTCACCTTAAACCTATGTCCTCTGGTCCTCGATTCCCCTACTCTGGGACAAGAGGCTCTGTGCGTCTACCCGACCTATTCCTCTCATGATTTTATACACCTCTATAAGATCATCCCCTTCATCCTCCTGCGCTCCAAGGAGTAGAGTCCCAGCCTACTCAACCTCTCCCTGTAGCTCAGACCCTCGAGTCCCGGCAACATCTTTGTAAATCTTCTCTGTATCCTTTCCAGCTTGACAACATATATTTGGATACAGCTCGCAGAATCCAAGTAGGAAACTTTATTTAAGGTCAATGCCAGTGAGGATGAGATAGATGCTATATAAATGTAGAAACAAGGAACTGCAGATGCTGGTTTACACAAAAGGGCACAAAGTGTTTTAGTTTAGAGGTATAGCGTAGAAACAGGCCCTTCAGCCCACAGAGTTTGTACTGACCAGCGATCACCAGCACATTCGTTCTATCCTACTCATAGGAACAATTTACAGAAGCCAATTCACCTACGAACCTGTACGTCTTTGTAGTGCGGGAGGAAACCGGAGCTCCCGGAGAAAACCCACGCAGGTCACGGGGAGAACGTACAAACTCCGTACAGACAGCACCTGTAGACAGGATCGAACCCTGGGTCTCTGGCGCTGTAAGGCAGCGACTCTACCGCTGCGCCACCGCGCCGCCCAACTGCGTACGGTGCTGGAGTAACTCGGCAGGTCAGGGAGAGGGGATCATCTCTGGCTCTCTAGAGACACTGCCTGACCCGCTGAGTTACTCCAGCACTTTGTGTCCTTTTTTTCCAATGAATGAACGAATGAATAAGTTTATCGGCCAAGTATTCACATACAAGGAATTTGCCTTGGTGCTCCGCCCACAAGTGACAACATGACATACAGTGACAATTCGGAATGACACATAAAACATTAAACGTTAATAATAAAACAATAATTAACAATACACATGTAAACACGGTGGCGCAGCAGTAGAGTTGCTGCTTTACAGCGCCAGAGACCCAGGTTCGATCCTGACCACGGGCACTGTCTGTACGTTCTCCCCGTGACCAGAGTGCTCCGGTTTCCTCCCACACTCCAAAGACGTGCAGGTTTGGTGGTTAATTGGCTTTGGTAAGAATTGTTAAATGATCCCAAGTGTGTGTAGGATAGTGTGCAAGTGTACGGGGTGATCGCTGGTCGGCACGGACCCGGCGGGCCGAAGGGCCTGTCTCAAAACTAAACTAGACTAGGTGGCCCTTTATAAAGCATTTTTAATATGGAAGTTTCTCTGAATCAGTTTTGTATTTTACAGATGAGACGTTAAACTGAAGCAAGACTCAATGGGCTAGAAATTTTGCCTCACTGATTTTTGATTTAATGCCCTCATCAAAGTAGAGAAAGGGATATAATCGGGAGCAGAATACAGAGCTCTCAGTCCATTATTCATTCATATGATTGCAGTGATTGAAAGACTTAGTGCTGACAGGGACAGAGAGGGTCTCCTCTCCCTTTACAATGACCAATCACCGTACGCAAAATGCTGTACAGACAATCGGAATGACACATAAAACATTAAACGTTAATAATAAAACAATAATTAACACACACAATGTTAAACACGGTGGCGCAGCAGTAGAGTTGCTGCTTTACAGCGCCAGAGACCCAGGTTCGATCCTGACAATGGGCGCTGTCTGTACATTCTCCCCGTGACCAGAGGGCTCCGGTTTCCTCCCACACTCCAAAGACGTGCAGGTTTGGTGGTTAATTGGCTTTGGTAAGAATTGTTAAATGATCCCAAGTGTGTGTAGGATAGTGTGCTAGTGTACGGGGTGATCGCTGGTCGGCACGGACCCGGCAGGCCGAAGGGCCTGTCTCAAAACTAAACTAGGTGGCCTTTTATAAAGCATTTTTAATATGGAAGTTTCTCTGAATCAGTTTTGCATTTTACAGATGAGACGTTAAACTGAAGCAAGACTCAATGGGCTAGAAATTTTGCCTCACTGATTTTTGATTTAATGCCCTCATCAAAGTAGAGAAAGGGATATAATGGGAGCAGAATACAGAGCTCTCAGTCCATTATTCATTCAATGATTGCAGTGATTGAAAGACTTAGTGCTGAGCTGGGACTGACTGAGAGAGAAGGGTCTCTCTCCCTTTACATTAGACCAATACCGTACGCAAATATGTGTAGGAAGGAACTGCAGATGCTGGTTTAAACCAAAGATAGACACACAAAGATGGAGTAACTCAGCGGGTCAGACAGCATCTCCGGAGAGAAGGAATGGGTGGCGTTTCGGGTCGGGACCAGTGCACTTGGCAAGAGATTTTTTATGATCTTCAAAAATACCATTATCTTATAAAATTGCTTAAAAATGAGGACAAGGGTTTGGGAATTTTTTGACTCCATATTCCTTCTGCCAATAAGTTATATCAGATTACTGTAATAACTATCTTATTTGGATGCTGTGGTTTAGTTTCCCACAAGATGTATTTAGAACGTTGATCCCACTTCAAGTGATCCTGAGAGTGAATGAAGAGACACGATTAACTTGGCCCATTTAAGACCCAACCTGCCAAACTAGTGCAGGTCCTCCACTGATATTCACCAGCTGGTGTGCCGGCACCTCCTTTAAGCCAGAAAAAATCCCCCCAACCCCCTTGGAAGCCCCCCCGTAAATGTGGCGCCTAGGTCGGGCAAGCTGGCCAATTAACCTACAAACCTGCGCGTCTTTGAAGTGTGTGAGGAAAGCGTAGCACTTGGTGGGAAAAAAGGGCCGCAGGGAGAACGTGCGAACTCCACATAGACAGCACCCGAGGTCAGGATCGAACCCGGCTCCCTGGCGCTGTGAGGCAGCAGCTTACACCACTTTATTTATTATGTAAAATAATATGTGTGTTATGATTGTGTTTATAATTTGTTTGGTTGTTTTGTTGTTCCGCGAGCATTGCCACTTTCATTTCACTGCACATCTCGTATGTGTATGTGACAAATAGACTTGACTTGACTTGACTTGACACATGCGCATTGCTAACTCACAAACCTGCAAGCTTCGATTCAGGACTTCAGGAACAGCTAGATGCACCTCAGGAGGAGTCATTCTCTGTTTGCACATCCGATTATCAAGTCACCACAAAGAAGGTCTGAAGAAGGGTTTCGGCCCGAAACGTCGCCTATTTCCTTCGCTCCATAGATGCTGCTGCACCCGCTGAGTTACTCCAGCAATTTTGTGTACCTTCGATCTTCCAGCATCTGCAGTTCCTTCTTGAACACCACAAAGAGCTCAGTTAGACTTCAATTAAATATGAAGCATCTCTGGTAATAATTGCAGGGAATTGCAGGGCAGTAGATGAATGAACAATTAATTATTCAGAGGAGGAGCCGCAGGAATTGCAGTACCTCTCAAAAATGCTTCGAAACTCGCTATTCATTATTAGACAATAGACAATAGGTGCAGGAGTAGGCCATTCAGCCCTTCGAGCCAGCACCGCCATTCAATGTGATCATGGCTGATCGTCCCCAATCAGTACCCCGTTCCTGTCCTTCTCCCCATATCCCCTGACTCCGCTATTTTTAAAGAGCCCTATCGAGCTCTCTCTTGAAAGCATCCAGAGAACCCGCCTCCACCGCCCTCTGAGACAGAGAATTCCACAGACTCACCACTCTCTGTGAGAAAAAGTGTTTCCTCGTCTCCGTTCTAAATGGCTTACTCCTTATTCTTAAACTGTGCGTGGCCCCTGGTTCTGGACTCCCCCAACATCGGGAACTTGTTTCCTGCCTCTAGTGTGTCCAAACCCTTAACAATCTTCTATGGTTCAATGAGACACCCTCTCATCCTTCTAAAGCCCAGCTGCTCCATTCTCTCAGCATATGACAGTCCCACTATCCCGGGAATTAACCTTGTAAACCTACGCTGCACTCTCAAAGGATAGACATTCTTTGTCTATTACCCTCAGTAGCAACAATATCACTCCCCTGACACTCACAAGCTTTGGATTCAACCGGAGTCCACTCACAGAAACAAATCCTGTTTTTATTCTACTTCTCTGCCCAAAGTATCTGATTAAAATACCATTTCCCGCATGTGTGTAGCTGTTACAAGAGTCTTTCAATCACAATGGGATGAGAGCAGATTAATAAAGCACAATTTCCCGTCAGCAAGTGGGACAGATTAATTACTCTTCACCAAATTATTCTGCCAGCCACTGTATTGAAATTATTCAGGTATGAAATCTTCTGCCAACCATAGTCAGTGTGACTTCACCCCCACTCGAATGTTCCCTGCATTTTACACAAGGATATTTCCTTTGATTCTTCCGGCTGAGATGAGAACCTCGTTACCTGGTTTAGATTAGTTTAGTTCAGAGATACAGCGCGGAAACAGGCCCTTTGGCCCATCGGGTCTACACCGACCAGCGATCCCCGCACGTTAACACTATCCCACACACACACACACTAGGGACAATTTAACATTTATACCCATGGCAATTAACCTACAGACCTGTACGTCTTTGGAGTGTGGGAGGAAACCGAAGATCTTGGGGAAAAACCCACCCAGGTCACGGGGAGTGTGTGTCCAGGTCACGGGGAGTGTGTGTCTTCTCATCATTTTTTCATCAGCATATAACAGTTGGGTTCAGATCGGGTGATTGACTCGGCCACTCAAGAATTGGCCATTTTGTAGCTTTGAAAAACTGCTTTGGTGCTTTAGCAGTATGTTTGGGATCATTGTCTTGCTGTAGAATGAACTGCCGGCCAATGAGTTTTGAGGCATTTGTTTGAACTTGAGCAGATAGGATGTGTCTATACATTTCAGAATTCATTATGCTACTACCATCAGCAGTTATATCATCAATGAAGATAAGTGAGCCAGTACCTTCAGCAGCCATACATGCCCAGGCCATAACACCCCCACCACCGTGTTTCACAGATGAGGTGGTCTGCTTTGGATCTTGCGCAGTTCCTTCTCTCCTCCATACTTTGCTCTTGCCTTCACTCTGATATAAGTTAATCTTCATCCCATCTGTCCACAAGACCTTTTTCCAGAACAGTGGTTGCTCTTTGAAGTACTTCTTGGCAAACTGTAACCTGCCCGTCCTATTTTTGCGGCTAACCAGTGGTTTGCATCTTGCAGTGTAGCCTCTGTATTTCTGTTCATGGAGTCTTCTGCAGACAGTGGTCATTGACAAATCCACATCTGACTCCTGAAAAATGTTTCTGATTTGTCAGACAGGTGTTTGGAGATTTTTCTTTATTATAGAGAGAATTCTTCTGTCATCAGCTGTGGAGATCTTCCTTGGCCTGCCAGTCCCTTTGCGATTAGTAAGATCACCAGTACTCTCTTTCTTCTCAATGATGTTCCAAACAGTTGATTTTGTTAAGCCTAAGGTTTGGCTGATGTCTCTAACAGTTTTATTCTTGTTTCTCAGTCTCATAATGGCTTCTTTGACTTTCATTGGCACAACTTTGGTCCTCATATTGATAAACAGCAATAAAAGTTTCCAAAGGTGGTGGAAAAACTGGAGGAAAGACTAGGTGCTGAGAGCTCTCTTATACCTGCATTAAGGAGGCAATTAAACACACCTGAGCAATTACAAACACCTGTGAAGCCATGTGTCCCAAACATTATGGTGCCCTGAAATGGGGGGGGGACTATGTATAAACATAGAAACATAGAAATATAGAAAATAGGTGCAGGAGTAGGCCATTCGGCCCTTCGAGCCTGCACCGCCATTCAATATGATCATGGCTGATCATCCAACTCAGTATCCCATCCCTACCTTCTCTCCATACCCCCTGATCCCTTTAGCCACAAGGGCCACATCTAACTCCCTCTTAAATATAGCCAATGAACTGGCCTCAACTACCTTCTGTGGCAGAGAATTCCACAGATTCACCACTCTCTGTGTGAAAAAATGATCTTCTCATCTCGGTCCTAAAAGACTTCCCTCTTATCCTTAAACTGTGACCCCTAGTTCTGGACTTCCCCACCATCAGGAACAATCTTCCTGCATCTAGCCTGTCCAACCCCTTAAGAATTTTGTAAGTTTCTATAAGATCCCCCCTCAATCTTCTGAATTCCAGCGAGTACAAGCCGAGTCTATCCAGTCTTTCTTCATATGAAAGTCCTGCCATCCCAGGAATCAGCTGTAATTTCTACATGGTGAAACCAAAATGTGTAAAAATGGCCTTTAATAAAATCTGACAATGTGCACTTTATCCACGTGTGATTTTTTTCTATTACAAATCTCAAATTGTGGAGTACAGTGGCAGATAAATAAATGACGGGTCTTTGTCCCAAACATTATGGAGGGCACTGTGAGATAACTCGGTTTACACAAGTGTTTTGCTACCTTCACTTAACCCACACTGTTGTTTTGCTATGTTGAGTGGTACAGTGTATATCATTACAAATTAGATCTATTCATCAGACTATAATTTAAATCAATCTCTCTCTCATTCATTGATTCAGCTCTATGTATGGGATCTCAGGAGACTACCAGATAAGTGCCACTAGTTGCCCTGATTAACATCAACGAACGCTTCGGAAAGCTGCTATTAAATCTTGGACAATATGTTTTATTTACCAACCCACACAAGGTGCTGGAATAATTGTGCGTCTCGGTGGAGCAGCGGGTAGAGCTGCTGCCTCACTGCGCCAGAGACCCGGGTTCGATCCTGACTACGGGTGCTTGTCTTGTACGTTCTACCCGTGACCCGTGTGGGTTTTCTCCGGGTGCTCCGGGTTTCTCCCACACTCCAAAGACGTGCAGGTTTGTAGGTTAATCGGCTTCTGAAAATTGTTCCCCTTACGGTCAGGATAGAACTGGTGTACGGGTGATCGCTGGTGGGCGCGGACACGGTGGGCACGAGGGACTGTTTCCACGCTGTATGTCTAAAGCACGGAAGATGGCACAGAAGAAGGCTGCTTGTTACCTTAGCCATCCGATCCCCAGTCTAGTTTAGTTTAGTGATTCGGCGTGGAAACATACCTTACGGCCCAGCGAGTCTGCGCCGACCAGCGATCCCCGAACACTAACACCATCCTACACACACTAGGGACAATTTACACATATACCTAGCCAATTATCCTACATGCTTGCACGTCTTTGGAGCGTGGGAGGAAACCGGAGCACCCGGAGAAAACCCACGCAGGTCACGGGGAGAACGTACAAACTCCGTACAAGCAGCATCTGTAGTTAGGATCAAACCCTGGTTACTGGCGCTGTGAGGCAGTGACTCTACCACCCACGCCACTGTGTTTTCTGGGATTAGCACAAAATGAGAAGGCAGACTGGATAGCCACAGTGTGGTCACAGGAGTGGAAGGCAACCTCATCTCCATTACACAGCTATATCTCTTCACCAGATAAAAGCTGTCCAGGGTCTGAGCTCCCCAGAGGAGCTTGGATGGGTGAAGCTCAACAGACTTGGTACTGGAGTTGGGCGTTTCAACGCCAGCGTGTGGAGATGGGGGCTCCCTCCGCCAGAGCCCAGCCTGTGAATGTGGAGCAGAACAACAGACAGCCAACCATGTCATCTCTGGGTGCCCGCTCTACCACCCACCAAATGGAGCTGTGTCAGGGCCTGGCAGACATTGACGCCAACAGAGGCAACGACCTGGCTGCTCAACACCCGGCTTGAGATCTAACTATTCCTTTGGTTTAGTTGTGTTTCATTCGCAAGAAGAAGAAGAAACATAGAAACATAGAAAATAGGTGCAGGAGTAGGCCATTCGGCCCTTCGAGCCTGCACCCCCATTCAATATGATCATGGCTGATCATCCAACTCAGTATCCTGTACCTGCCTTCTCTCCATACCCCCTGATCCCTTTGGCCACAAGGGCCGGCCACATCTAACTCCCTCTTAAATATAGCCAATGAACTGGGCCTCAACTACCTTCTGTGGCAGAGAATTCCACAGATTCACCACTCTCTGTGTGAAAAAAATGTTTTTCTCATCTCGGTCCTAAAAGACTTCCCCCTTATCCTTAAACTGCGACCCCTTGTTCTGGACTTCCCCAACATCGGGAACAATCTTCCTGCATCTAGCCTGTCCAACCCCTTAAGAATTTTGTACGTTTCTATAAGATCCCCTCTCAATCTTCTAAATTCTAGCGAGTACAAGCGAGTTACTCCAGCACTCTGTGTCCATGTTCTCCAAAGATGCTGCCTGACCCGCTGAGTTAATCCAGCACTCTGTGTCTCTGTTCTCCAGACACACTCCGCGCAGACAGCACCCGTAGCCAGGATCGGACCCGGGTCTGCGGGGCAGCAACTCTACTCGCTGCGCCACTGTGCCGCCCCTGGTCGCTGCCATTTTGTTTTTTGCGTTTACGCCGGCTAACTTCACCGCGGGGCTGTTGACGTGACCAAACCCAGCCGAGGGGTTCTATAAGATCCCCCCCTCAATCTTCTAAATTCTAGCGAGTACAAGCCGAGTCTATCCAGTCTTTCTTCATAAGAAACTCCTGCCATCCCAGGAATCAGTCTGGGGAACCTTCTCTGTAATCCCTCTATGGCAAGAATGTCCTTCCTCAGAAGAAGAACAAGATGAATTAGGAGCCTGGACAACACTCAGAAGCCAAGATCTGTTTAATATTTTAGATTGAGTTAAGCTGGACAAGATACAGAGGAAATGATCAGCATGCGTTCTGATGCGGGACGGATAAAATTAAATTAAATCTCAGATGGGAAAGTTTACAGCGCTGCAGAGTAAATTAATGACTGGTGTGGGAGACCCTCACGGCTTCTCGCTCTCCGACACCCTCTTGCCGTATCTCAATCCAAAGGAATTCCAGTTGAACAAGGAGGCATCCTCCTCTCTCTTCCCCAGCGCTACCGGGAGCCTCCTTGCTCCGATCCTCGTCCGGCACAACTCCACGCCCGGCTCCAGCAGCCTTCGGAAGCGACTGGGAAGAGGTCTCTTGGGATCCGTTCCCTGCATCGGTTGGAAGCTCCCGTGCAAGCCTGGGCAGGGAGACCCAGGTTCCTTGCCAAACGCCTCCGAGTTCAAGTCTTTGTAGATGCCACCTGTAAATAGATAAATATGTCAAGAGAGAGCTAGATAGGGCTCTTAAAAATAGCGGAGTCAGGGGATATGGGAAGAAGGCAGGAACGGGGTACTGATTGGGGATGATCAGCCATGATCACATTGAATGGCGGTGCTGGCTCAAAGGGCTGAATGGCTTACTCCTGCACCTATTGTCCATTGTCTATTGTCTATCAAATAGAGTAGTCATGGTGGCGCAGCGGTAGAGTTGCTGCCTCACAGCGAATGCAGCGCCGGAGACCCGGGTTCGATCCCGACCACGGGCGCTGTCTGTACGGAGTTTGTACGTTCCCCCCGTGACCTGCGTGGGATTTCTCCGAGATCTTCGGTTTCCACCGACACTCCAAAGACGTACAGGCTTGTAGGTGAAATGAAAGACGTGACACAGCCTTAGTCTCAACTGGACAAGAGATACGAGAGGGACTGCAGATGTAGAAGAGGCTTAAATGGTCTGTGGAGGAACTGCAGATGCGGGTTTACACCGAGGACAGTCGGGCCAGGCAGCATCCCCGGAGAGAAGGAGTAGGTGAAGTTTCGGGTCGAGACTCTTCTCCAGAGCAAGAGTCGGGATAAAGGGAAGTGAGAGATATAGAACGGTACTGTAGAACAAATGTATGACAGGTGCATAAAGCTGCTGATCAAGGGAATGTGGAGCCCACAATGGTCCATTGTTGGCTGTGGGGTTTGTGATAATGAGTTATAAACCCAGAGAAACTCAACAAGCCGACAGTGAAACTAGCATGACGACTAGGTTGGGGGAGGAACAGAGAGAGTAGAGTTGGGTCATAGCCGGGACATCCCGTATATTGGGCTAAATTGGTTCGTCCCGTGCGGGACCGCCCTTGTCCCGTATTGACCGCTACTGCTCGGGTCGAGGGGACTGTCGGGTCGGAGCGCCGCGTCCGGCCCCGCCTTACCCGTCCCGACGTAGTGCAGCCCATGGAGTGCAGCAGCAGCAGCAGCAGCGCCTCGCCCGTGGCCCCATCGATCGGTCAGCAGCCCGGCCATCAGACCTTCGCTTACTGCCGACACCGCCACCACCCCTCCTTCTCACGGCCGATCATGAGTTGGACGGGGCGCCGGACTTTGTGTGCAACATCGCGCGGCCCCCGGGCCAAAACTCCTCCGCTGGCCCCGCCAGCTGGGCTTTGTGTGCAGTCCAGCACCCGGGCCCAACTCATCATTCACCCAGCCACGGCCGAGTCGGTCAACAAATTGCTGTCGGGAATTTGTCCCTCATTTGGACCTTTTGTCCCTTATTTGGGAGTGAGAGAGTTGGCCACCCTAATACATGGGTTACTTGAAGTTAGAGAAGTCAATGTTCACACTGTTGGGGTGCGAAATATGAGGTGCTGCTCCTCCAGTTTGCGCTGGGCCTCACTCTGACAACGGAGGAGGCCCAGGACAGAAAGGTCAGTGTGGGAATGGGTGGGGGTGGGGGTGGGAGAGGGGGGGGGGGGGGGGGGGGGGGGTGGGGGGGGGAGGGGGGGGGGGGGGGGGGGGGAGGGGGGGGGGGGGGGGGGTTAAAGTGTTTAGCGACTGTGACGGAGCAAACATCCCTGTGGAATACAAATTATGATCTCCTAACACCACCTTACCGGCAGAGAGTGGGCCACGGATTCTCCCGCTGTCACCCCGGACCCCCTCCACGGGAATCCCGAGTTGTCCATGGAGGTAGAGCATTACCAGGAGCGTTGCCACGGTTACACTCATGCCCGCGGCCGGACCACCTGTAACGGGAACGTACGAGAGAGTTGCCGCCGCTCATAGTCACCTTAGTAGAACCGCCGCCTCACAACGCCAGAGGACGCCAGGTTCGATCCTGCCTGTGTGGAGTTTGCACGTTCTTCCCCTGTGACCGCGCGGATTTCCTCCGGGCGCTCCGGTTTCGCACATGTTCACAAGTGGCAGGAGCAGAAGAGGGGCCATTCGGCCCATCATGTCGACTCTGCCATTCAATCGTATCTCTCCCTCTCAACCCCATTCCCCTGCCTTCTCGGGGTTACTGAACATCCCGCGGTCTGGGCATAAGCTCAGGGGTGACCACACCTTTGCAGTTGCAGCTCCTAGACTGTGGAACAGCATCCCCCTTCCCATCAGAACTGCCCCCTCCATCGACCCCTCCGTCGAGACTTAAAACTCATCTTTACTCGCTAGCCTTTCTTGACGTCCTCTGAGTGAGGGCTACATGTATGTAATTATGTATGTACTTAATCTACGAACCACTGTTGTATAATGTTAGTACCTCCACCAATGTAAAGCACTTTGGCCAACGAGAGTTGTTTATTAAATGTGCTATTGAAATAAAAAGTGACTTGACTTGACCTCCCCATAACCCCCGACCCCCGCACTCATGCTCCCACATCTCAAAGACTTGCGGGTTTGCAGGTTAATGGGAATTCTGTACATTGCCAGCCAGTGTGTCGGGTGTGGATGAGAAAAATGTAGATCATATTGAAGTCGTGTGAAGGGGTGATAGACGGTCAGCATCGACTCGCTGGGCCAAAGGGCCTGTTTCCACGCTGTATCTCTAAACTATACTAAACGGGCAGATGGATTTTCTTCAGAACCTTCTTCTGAAGGTCTCGGCCCGAAACGTCACCCATTAATGTTTAGTGTTTGTTGTTAATGTTTAACGTTTCATGCGTCATTCTTAATTGTTGCTGTATGTCGTGTTGTGACTTGCGGGCGGAGCACCAAGGCAAATTCCTTGTATGTGAACACACTTGGCCAATGAACTTATTCATTCATTCACTCCTTCTCTCCTGTTCCCGACGTTGCGGGGAGCCCAGAACCAGGGGCCACACGCAGTTTAAGAATAAGGGGTAGGCCATTTGGAACGGAGACGAGGAAACACTTTTCCTCACACAGAGAGTGGTGAGTCTGTGGAATTCACTGCCTCAGAGGGCGGTGGAGGCCAGTTCCCTGGATGCGTTCAAGAGGGAGCTAGATAGGGCTCTTAAAGATAGCGGAGTCAGGGGATACGGGGAGAAGGCAGGAACGGGGTACTGATTGGGGATAGACAAAAATGCTGGAGAAACTCAGCGGGTGCAGCAGCATCTATGGAGCGAAGGAAATAGGCAACGTTTCGTCCCGAAACGTTGCCTATTTCCTTCGCTCCATAGATGCTGCTGCACCCGCTGAGTTTCTCCAGCATTTTTGTCTACCTTCGATTTTCCAGCATCTGCAGTTCCTTCTCAAATACTGAATTGGGGATGATCAGCCATGATCACATTGAATGGCGATGCTGGCTCGAAGGGCCAAATGGCCTACTCCTGCACCTATTGTCTATTGTCTGCTGTCCCCGGAGATGCTGCCTGTCCCGCTGAGTTACTCCGGCATTTTGTGTCTATCTTTGGTTTAAACCAGCATCTGCATTTTCGTAGCTGTGGCAGTCGGAGGTTCGTTAAATGATGCATGGAGGCTGACTGTGCACTGGTGCAGGTAAAGGTCAGCCTTTATTCCCCTCAGCGTTACAGGGGGTGCGTTAGGAGCGAGCGAGGCCTGTGCTTGAAAGGAAAACACTTCACATGAAGTCAAACGGGCGATGTTGTGTGCGGCAGTCTGTGGCTGTGCTGGGGCAAGGCTGGGACCATATGTGTGGAAGGATAGGAGGATTCGGATCAATGGATGGAGAGGGCATTCGCTGAAGAGCACCGACCGGTGCAGACACGTCTAACACAGAAAAACTATCGGCTGTCAGTAAATAACAATGCACAATAACAGGTCTCACATCCCGCTGCCTATTCCAGTCTCCTGTCTGGCTGCCTCAAGCTCTCCCCCTCTCCCTCTCTATCTCCCTCCCACTCCCCCTCCCTCATTCTCCCCCTCGCTCTCTCCCATCCCTTCCTCTCACCCTCTCCCTCGCCCACTCTCTCTCACTCTCTCCCCCCTTCTCTCCCTCGCCATCTCTCTCCGCCTTCTCTCCTCCTCTCTCTTCGCACACCCTATCCCCCTCTCTCCCTCCCTCCCTCTCCCCCCCCCTCTCCATCTCTCTCTCCCTCTCACTATATCTCTCTCCCTCTCTCTTTCTTTCTCTCTCTCCCTCCCTCTATCTCTCTCCCTCCATCTCCCTCTCCCCCCTCACTCCCCCCACTCTCCCTCTCTCCCTCCCTCCCTCTCTCCATCACTCTCCCTCTCTCTCCGTCTCTGTCTCTCCCCCCCTCTCTCCATCTCTCTCTCTCTGCAAAGTAGAGCCAGCAATGTCCGATCAAGGATAGTGCGAGGGTCACCAATGAGGTAGATAGTAGTTCAGGACCGCTCTCTGGTTGTGGTGGGATGGTTCAGTTGCCCGAGTACGGACAGGGCAACAGAGCAATGATTTATCAGGCACAATAATCTGAAACACGTACCTCAGGTGCTTGCTGTTCAAATGATGCTGTTTGCAAAGTACCCGTGGGACCAATCCTCTCCTGGGTTAGTTGTGGTGGAGGATCCTCAGCGCTGTGATGGCTTTAGGCAGCTGAGGGTGAAATGTTCTGATCCACTCCGTTTCATCACAAGCTCCACCCTGGGTTTCTGCGCTGGGAACACACTGCACCCACCCTCCCTCTAGCCTCTCTTATACACTGTGCCGTGCACGTCACCACACCAGCAGGTTTCCCCAGCCCCCGCTGGGCTTCATTGAAGTCGACATCCTTGCGTCAAATGATCGTAAAGGTCATACGTGATAGGAGCAGAATGATGCCACTCGGCCCATCGAGTCCACTCCGCCATTCAATCACGGCTGATCTATCTCTCCCCCCTTAACCCCATTCTCCTGCCTTCTCCCCATAACCTCTGACACCTGTACCAATCAACAATCCATCTATCTCTGCCTTAAGAATACCCACTGACTTGGCCTCCACAGCCTTCTGTGGCAAAGAATTCCCCAGATTCCTCTGACTAAAGAAATTCCTCCCCATCACCCTCCTATTAGGACGTCCTTTATAGACAACAGACAATAGGTGCAGGAGTAGGCCATTCGGCCCTTCGAGCCAGCACCCACCGCCATTCAATGTGATCATGGCTGATCATCCCCAATCAGTACCCCGTTCTTGCCTTCTCCCCATATCCCCTGACTCCGCTGTTTTTAAGAGCCCTTTCTAGCTCTCTCTTTAATTCTGAGGCTGTGACCTCTAGTCCTAGACTCTCCCACTAGTGGAAACATCCTCTCCACATCCACTCGATCCAAGCCGTTCATTATTCTATACGTTTCAATCTTCAATCCCCCTTAATTTTTTCTGGGCTTAGAGCGAGTGCAGGCCCAGTGCCGACAACCGCTCATCGTAGGTTAACCCACTCATTGCTGGGATCGTTCTTGCAAACCTCCTGTGGACCCTCACCAGAGCCGGCACGTCCTTCCTCGGATGTATTGCCCGAAGATTGCTCGCGATGATCCAAATGGGGCCCGACCAGCGCCTTTCTAGAGCCTCAGCGTTACGTCCCACGTGATAGACAAATGCAGACTCACCAGCCGCCCCACCGGCCCGAACCCCTCCCGCCCACTCCAGCTGGCCCTCTGCACTTGTATAAATCCACCACCCACCCCAGCAATGACTGGCGCCCGCCCTTGTAGATGCCGGCCCTATAATAAAACATTGCCTGAAATCATTAGTTGGCGCGGTGTCCACAAGCAGGTTTAAGACAGAGTGGCTTAATTAATCCGTGGAAAAATGGACCACACACACATACAGTGATTTATTCTTCCCTCTGGTTCATTTTATTCTCGTTCCTACTTCAGTGGAGTTCAGATCTTTGTCACGTGTGCACAGCAAATGGTTGCACGGTGGAGCCGCAGGTGGAGTTGCCTCCTCCATCCTGGCCTCGGGTCCTGACCTGTGTGGAGTTTGCACGATCCCCCTTGGGTTTCCTCCGGGTGCTCCGGCTTCCTCCCGCATCCCGAAGACGTGCGGGTTGGTAGGTTCATTGGTAATCCGTAAAGCTGCCGGGCAGTAGCGGTGGCGTGAGTGGACAGGCGATGAATTGGCTTGTCGGGACCCTACTCCAGAATTGGGCGTACAGGTGTGTTTGGGGGTACAGGTGTGTTTGGGCGTACAGGTGTGTATGGGCGTACAGGTGTGTTCGGGGGTACAGGTGTGTATGGGCGTACGGGGGTACAGGTGTGTTCGGGGGTACAGGTGCGTATGGGCGTACAGGTGTGTATGGGCGTACAGGTGTGTATGGGCATACAGGTGTGTTTACAGGTGGGGCATACAGGTGTGTTTGGGCGGTACAGGTGTGTATTGGGCGTACAGGTGTGTACAGGTGTATGGGCGTACAGATGTGTAAATAGGGGGAGAGCTGAGAAAGAACTTGTCCACACCAACCAACACTAGTCCCTTCTCATAGAGTAATCGAGTGATACAGCATGGAAACAGGCCCTTTGGCCCAACCTGCCCACACTGGCCCAGCTACACTAGTCCCACCTGCCTGCATTTGGCCCACATCCCTCTAAACCCGTCCTATCCATGTACCTGTCTAAATGTTTCTTAATAGTTCATGTGATAGTCCCTGCCTCAACTACCTCCTCCGGCAGCTCGTTCCATACCCCCACCACCCTGTGTGTAAAAGAGTTACCCCTCAGGTTCCTATTAAATCTCTCCCCCCCCCCTCCCACCCACAACCTAAATCTATTGTGTAATTAGCAAACAATTTGTACTTTTGAAATCTCTCTCAAGCTCTGACAAGGGGTTCTCGACCTGAAACATTAACTCCACTTTTCTTCCCACACCAGTTAAAGTGTTTCTTTAGAAACAAGGAACTGCAAGTGCTGGCCAACAAAACAAGACACAAAGTGCTGGAGTTACTCAGCGGGTCAACACAAAGTTCTCCAGCGGTTGCTGATTTGGCGTCAGGTTTCCTTCACACCTTCGATGTTCCTTCGCTAAATCTCCTCGACATCTAGAGGGAGACAACAAAGAGATGAGACATCGATAGATTCTTCTCTTTCTGCAACGTCTTCCTTTCTTGGTTCCCAACGTGACGTTTCGCTCATTTTACAGCGCCAGAGACCCGGTACGATCCTGACCTCGGGCGCTGTCTGTACGGAGTTTGCACGTTCTCCCCCGTGACCTGCGTGGGGGTTTCTCCAGGTACTCCGGATCCCTCCCACATTCTAAAGACGTGCAGGTTTGTAGGTTGTTCAAGAAGGAACTGGAAAAATTGAGGGTAGACAAAAGGGCTGGAGAAACTCAGCAGGTGAGGCAGCATCTATGGAGCGAAGGAAATAGGCAACGTTTCGGCACGAAACGTTGCCTATTTCCTTCGCTCCATAGATGCTGCCTCACCCGCTGAGTTTCTCCAGCACTTTTGTCTACCTCAAGTTTGTAGCTTCTATAAATTATCCCTAGGGAGTAGGATAGAACTAGTGAACGCTGGTCGGCGTGGAATCGGTGGGCTGAAGGGCCTGTTTCCACGCCGTATCTCTAAACTAAACTAAACTAAGTCCAGCATCAAACTGAGTCTGAAGAAGGGTCTCGACCCGAAACGTCACCCGTTCCTTCTCTCCAGAGACGCTGCCTGCCCCCGCTGAGCTGCCCCAACATTTTGCATCTATCTTCGGTTTAAACCAGCATCTGCAGTTCCTTCCTGCACACTAAATCCTGCATCTGCGCACGAGAAACAGCGTGATTGTGATCATGCATGGCCATTTCGCTGACTGGATAGCACGCGACAAAACGCATGACATCACTGTAGCTCGGTACCCGTGACAATGCCAAACTAAATGAATACTAAATTCATAGCAAAAGGATTTGAGTCTAGGAGCAGGGAGGTTCTACTGCAGTTGTACAGGGTCTTGGTGAGACCACACCTGGAGTATTGCGTACAGTTTTGGTCTCCTAATCTGAGGAAAGGACATTCTTGCCATAGAGGGAGTACAGAGAAGGTTCACCAGACTGATTCCTGGGATGGCAGGACTTTCATATGAAGAAAGGCTGGATAGACTTGGCTTGTACTCGCTAGAATTTAGAAGATTGAGGGGGGGATCTTATAGAAACTTACAAAATTCTTAAGGGGTTGGACAGGCTAGATGCAGGAAGATTGTTCCAGATGTTGGGGAAGTCCAGAACAAGGGGTCACAGTTTAAGGATAAGAGGGAAGCCTTTTAGGATCAAGATGAGAAAATCATTTTTTACACAGAGAGTGGTGAATCTGTGGAATTCTCTGCCACAGAAGAGAGTTGAGGCCAGTTCATTGGCTATATTTAAGGGGGAGTTAGATGTGGCCCTTGTGGCTAAAGGGATCAGGGGGTATGGAGAGAAGGCAGGGATGGGATACTGAGTTGGATGATCAGCCATGATCATATTGAATGGCGGTGCAGGCTCGAAGGGCCGAATGGCCTACTCCTGCACCTATTGTATATGTTCAGTAACGTCACACCTTCGTGCATGTTTGAATTTGTGAGCAAATGGCAAATTTGGTATTAGTGCTTTCCATACAGACACACACATATTAGCAATTCTATGCAGTGTAATCAAGGGGAAAATAACTCTTGTATTTCAGCAAATCCCTTGTGGCCCTAACTATCAATTTTTAAGGACAGCAATTTCCAAACATGAATATTTCAGAACAGGTTTCGAAATAGAAAATTGAACTAATTTATCTGTTTAATAAGTGTGTTTAATTAAGTTTAGTTTAGTTTAGTATAGTTTACTGAGACAGCATGGAAACCAACATTCAATCATGGCTGATCTATCTCTCCCTCCTAACCCCATTCTGGTGGAACAACTGGTGGACTGGTGCGGCAAAAATAACCTAGAATTGAATGTCGACAAAACTAAGGAGATGGTTGTCGACTTCAGGAGGGCGCAGCCAAAGCATACACCCCTCAACATTAGTGGCACTGCAGTGGAGAGAGTGGAGAGCATAAAGTTCCTCGGTGTGCAAATAACGGACAGCCTCACCTGGTCCAGGAACACCACTGGGACCGTCAAACGGGCCCATCAGCGACTGCACTTCCTGAGGAAACTAAAACAGGCCTCACTCCCCACCAACATCCTCAGGACTTTCTACAGGGGCACGGTGGAGTCTGTACTCACGTACTGCATAAATACGTGCAACTGCTCGGACAGGAAGGCTCTGCAGAGGGTAGTGAGGGGAGCAGAGAGGATCATTGGCGTCTCCCTACCCTCGGTACAAGAACTGTTCCAGAGCCGCTGTCTGAAGAAAGCTCAGAGAATTGCCAAGGACAAACTGCACCCCCTCCACGCACACCTGGATCTCCTGCCATCAGGCAAGAGATATCGAAGCATCAAAGCCCGGACTACGAGGCTGCTAAACAGCTTCCTACCACAGGCTGTGAGGCTGCTAAACAGTCACTCTGCACTCACAGTCACTTGACTTGACTCTGCGGCTGGCACGGACACTTTAATACTGGCACTGGCCACTCAAATCAGCGGCCCCGGACATTTTTTTTATGATTGGTTTATTGTTATTAACATTGTGTTTTTTTTTAGTTTTTTTTTTTACCTGCTTTTAACTATTTATACTGTTCCATCAGGGACTGGATTGTTTTTTAGTGTTATTATGTGTGAAGTGTTTAAATTTCATGTGCGATGCTCCGCTATTCACTGGGAAACGTCTTTTCATTTTGCACTGTAACAACTGTTGCTTGCAAGATGACAATAAAGGTTGATTGATTGATTGATTGATTCTCCTGCCTTCTCCCCATAACCCCTGACACCCTGTACTAATCAAGAATCGATCTATCTCTGCTTTATCTGTTGCCGTCTCTGATTTGTTCATAAAATTAGTGGAGTCATAGAAACATAGAAAATAGGTGCAGGAGTAGGCCATTCGGCCCTTCGAGCCTGCACCGCCATTCAATATGATCATCCAACTCAGTATCCTGTACCTGCTTTCTCTCCATACCCCCTGATCCCTTTAGCCACAAGGGCCACATCTAGCTCCCTCTTAAATATAGCCTGGGGATATGGGGAGAAGGCAGGAACGGGGTACTGATTGGGCATGATCAGCCATGATCACATTGAATGGCGGTGCTGGCTCGAAGGGCCGAATGGCCTACTCCTGCACCTACTGTCTATTGTCTATTGTTCTGACCTTCTCTATATTTCAGTCCGAAGAAGGGGTCTCGACCCGAAATGTCGCCTGTTCCCTCTCTCCAGAGATGCTGCCTGACCCCGCTGAGTTACTCCAGCATTTTGTGCCTATCTTCCACCGACGACAGGGGCGGGTTAGTGAGGACATGACATGAGAGGGAGGAGCTGAGACGCAACTTACCGTGCTGAATACGGGCAACTTAAAGATCAACCCGAGAACTGGGATGTTGGCGATGAACTCTGACACGAGCGGCAGACTGCTCCTGGAGAAACAGTTAAACATTGAGTTAACTTTGTGACTTGTCCCTGTGTTTATAGCGCTAGCACGGTGGCGCAGCGGAAGAGTCGCTGCCTGACAGCGCCAGAGACACCCAGGTTCGATCCTGACTACGCGTGCTGTCTGTACAGAGTTTGCATGTTCTCCCCGTGATGTGCGTGGGATTTCTCCGGGCGCTCCGGTTTCCCCCCGCCACTCCAAAGACGTGCAGGTTTGTCGGTTAACTGGCATTAGTCTAGTTGAGAGATACAGCGGGGCGGGAGATTGCAACCTTCACGTGGTCCACCCTGTTGCAACGAATGCAATCAACCTGGCGTGCACAATCAAGTAAGATCAAATGGAACAAGTTGTCTGTCCGACAACTATAGGCTGTGCACGCCACACACAAGAAGAAGAGAGACAGCATAAAAACACATTCAATTGTAAATTGTCCCTGGTGTGTGCAGGGTAGTGCTAGCGTACAGGGATCGCTGGTCGGTACGGACTCGGTGGGCCGAAGGGCCTGTTTCACATCCCATTCACAGCAGATGGCCACCAGTGGTCCACTGTTCAGAGAGACATGGCTCCCTGCATGAAAGTGGCAAGTCGAGAGGATGGTGTGGTGTCGAAGGCATTTGGCGCGCTTGCCTTCACTGGGAAAGATACTGGGTATAAAAAAATGGGACATCATGATCCAGCTGTACAAGTCGTCTGTTGGACCACACTTGGACTCTCTGCCTCAGAGGGCGGTGGAGGCAGGTTCTCTGGATGCTTTCAAGAGAGAGCTAGGTAGGACTCTTAAAAATAGCGGAGTCAGGGGATATGGGGAGAAGGGAGGAACGGGGTACTGATTGGGGATGATCGGCCATGATCACATTGAATGGCGGTGCTGGCTCGAAGGGCCGAATGTCCTACTCCTGCACCTATTGTCTATTGTCTATTGTCTATTGTAGTCCGAAGAAGGGTCTCGACCCGAATCGTCACCTGTTCCTGTGGGGAAAGAACTGCAGATGCAGGTTTACACCAAAGATAAGATGCAAAGTGCTGGAGTAACTCAGCGGCTCAGGCAGCATCTCCGGAGAGAAAGTGGAAAGGCCACGTTTCAGATCGAGACCTTTCTTCAGACCGGGAGAAGAGTCTCGGCCCCACACCGTCAGAGATGCTGCCTGACCCGCTGAGCTACTCAGAGGAGGTGGAGGCCGGTTCTCTGGATGCTTTCAAGAGAGAGCTAGATAGGACTCTTAAAAATAGCGAAGTCAGGGGATATGGGGAGAAGGCAGGAACGGGGTACTGATTGGGGATGATCGGCCATGGTCACATTGAATGGCGGTGCTGGCTCGAAGGGCCAAATGGCCTCCTCCTGCACCTATTGTCTATTGTCTATTGTCTGTGGATGGCTTGATTGTAACCATGCATAGTCTTTTCGCCGCCTGGTTAGCACTGTACCTCGATTCACGTGACAATATTAAGATGGGTTAATGGGGGCCGGATTTACAATTGGAACGCTGCACCTTATGGTGCAAGTGAGAAATACATTTGAACTTGAACTTGAACTTGATGGTCAAAGAAGTGATCAGTAGAAGTGGGGCTTACCTGACGAGCAGGTAAAGTCCGTAGCTTTCACAGAGCATGCCGATCGCAGGCCAGCGGAGAAGGACAAGGAAGATCCCACCCAGGAAGAAACTGGAACCTCGCAGCTTCTGCCTCTCGCGGAAGAACTGGAAGGAGTTCCGCAGCCCAATGATGAAGGGAAGGCCGGAGACGAAGAGAATCTGGCGGGCGGGAAATTGGGAAAATAGACATCGATGTTAAACCATTAGAGCTGCTGCCTCACAGCGCCAGAGAACCCAAGCTCAATCCTGACTCTGGGTCCAGTTTAGTTTAGAGAAACCTTGCGGAAACAGGCCCTTCGGCCCACCCAGTCCGTGCCGACCAGCGACCCCCGCACACCAGCACTGTCTGCCTACGCACACTAGGGGCAATGTTTTGCATTTTATCAAGCCAGTTAGCCTGCAGACCTGCACGTCTGGAGTTCGGGAGGAAATCGAAGATCTCGGAGAAAACCCACACGGGTCACGGAGAGAACGTACAAACTCCATATAGACTCTTAAGGGATTGGACAGGCTAGATGCAGGAAGATTGTTCCCGATGTTGGGGAAGTCCAGAACAAGGATCACAGTTTAAGGATAAGGGGGAAATCCTTTAGGACCGAGATGAGAAAATTATTTTTTACACAGAGAGTGGTGAATCTGTGGATTTTTCTGCCACAGAAGGTAGTTGAGGCCAGTTCATTGGCTGGATTTAAGAGGGAGTTAGATGTGGCCCTTGTGGCTAAAGGGTGTCAGGGGGTATGGAGAGAAGGCAGGTATGGGATATTGATTTGGATGATCATCCATGGTCATATTGAATGGCGGTGCAGTTTCGAAGGGCCGAATGGCCTACTCCTGCACCTATTTTCTATGTTTCTATGTTTCTAGACAGCACCCGTAGTCAGGATTGAACCCGGGTCTCTGGAGCTGTGAGGCAGCAACTCTACCGCCATGCTACCATATGTCAGAGAAATCTGTCTGTGCGGAGTTTGCACGTCCTCCCTCTGACCGCGTGGGTTTTCTCCGGGAGCTGCGTTTTCCTCCCACGTCCCACAGACGTGCAGGTTTGTAGGTCAATTTGCTTCTGTAAATTGTCCCTGGCGTGAAGGATAGACCTGGTGCCGCTGGACGTGGAAGGTCCCGTTTCCACGCCGTATCTCTAAAAATCTAAACCAAAATCTGCCTTTCAAACATACCCCCTCACCTGTGTTTACCTGTTACCTGCCACGCTTTGTCCTGCCCCTCCTCTCTTCCACCCTTCACCCCTCCCCCCCCCCCCCCCCCCGACCCACAAACAGTCCGAAGAACGACCCCGACCCGAATCGTCACCTATCCATGTTCTCCAGGGATGCTGCCTGACCCGCTGAGTTACTCCAGCACTTTGTGTCATTTAAAGAATGAACTATAGGGGGCAGCATAATGCAACGATTATCATGCCACTCCTTGCAATCACTTGCTCAGTGTAACTAGGATGTTGCTTTACCTCCACGACACCAGGAACCAAACTATTTCATAGTCTGTAAAATGCCTGGTGATATTCCAGTGGGTTATTAGCCGGGACATCCCGTATATTGGGCTAAATTGGGTTGTCCCGTACGGGACCGCCCTTGTCCTGTATTTGACCGCTACTGCTCGGGTCGAGCGGACCGTCGGGTTAGAACGCCTCACCCGTCCCGACGTAGTGCAGCCCGTGGAGTGCAGCAGCAGCAGCAGCAGCAGCGCCTCGCCCGTGGCCCCGTCGGTCGGTCGGCAGCCCGGTCAGCTGTCCGACCTTTGGACCGTCGCTTACCGCCGACACCACCACCTTCTCGTGGCCGGTCATCGGTTCATGAGTTGGACGGGGCGCCGAACTCCTCAGCTGCCCCGCCGGCTGGGCTTTGTGTGCAGTCCAGCACCCGGGGCCAACTCATCACTCACCCAGCCACGGCCCAGTCGGTCGACGAATGGCCGTCGGGAACTTGTCCCGTATTTTGACCCGTTTGTCCCTTATTTGGGGGTGAGAACGTTGGCGACCCGCGTTCATGTGTTCGTAAGATCATAGGAGCAGAATTAGGCCATTCAGCCCATCGAGTCTACTCCACCATCCAATCATGGCTGATCTATCTTTCCCTCTCAACCCCATTATCCTGCCTTCTCCCCATCTCCCTAAGAAGTTTCCTCCGGCTGCTCCCACCATCCCAAAGAAGTACAGGTTTGTAGGTTAATGACCCTCTGTGCCGAACAGCTGTAAGAACAGCTTCTTCCCCACAGCCATCAGGCTATTAAACACAACATCAAACAAACTCAGAACTATAACACTTTATCTGTTTATTTATGTGACCTATGGTATATAGACACAATGAACTGTTCTGTACTCATGCCGACAATATCCTGTTGTGCTGCAGCAAGCAAGAATGTTATTGTCCTATCTGGGACACATGACAATAAAACTCTCTTGACCCTTGTAAAGTTGTCCCTAATGTGTGCGGAGTGGATGGGAGAGTGGGGTAACATTGGATTAGTGTGAATGTGTAATCGCTGGTCGGCATGGACTCAGTGGGCCGAAGGGCCTGTTTCCATGCTGTATCTCTAGACTCTGAACTCTCTCTCTGTCTCTAAACCATCAACTTCCCTAAATTCATTCCAGCCGATCCTTTCAAGCGGGAAAGGGCGCAGAGAAGATTTACGAGGATGTTGCCGGGACTCGAGGGCCTGAGATACAGGGAGAGAGGTTGAGCAGGTCGGGTCTCTATTCCTTGGAGCGCAGGAGGATGAGTAAGTAAGTACATTTATTGGCCAAGTATTCACATACAAGGAATTTGCCTTGGTGCTCCGCCCACAAGTAACGACATGACATACAGTGACAGTTACGAATGACTCAGGAAACACTAAACATTAATAATAATAAAACATTAATGAAAAAACACCATTGATCAAGCAGGTGAACCAACAAAATACCAGATCAATGAGGCGGGGGGGGAGGAGGGGGGGGGGGAGGGGGGGCTTATCGGGGTGTACAAAATCATGAGAGGAATAGGTCGGGTAGACGCACAGAGTCTCTTGCCCAGAGTTAGGGGAATCGAGAACCAGAGGACATAAGTTCAAGGTGAGGGGAGGGAAAGATTGAATGGGAACCCGATGCAAAGGGTGGTGGGTGTATGGTAGTTGAGGCAGGGACCATCGCAATGTTTAAGAAACAGTTAGACAGGTACATGGATAGGTCAGGTTTAGGGGGGTATGGGCCAAATGCAGACAGCTGGGACTAGAGTAGATGGGACATGTTGGTCGGTGTGGGCAAGTTGGGCCGAAGGGCCTGTTTTCACGCTGTATCACTGCGACTCTCTCTTGTTGATCCATGGAAAATACTCACGTTTCCGAAGGCAAGGAGAACTCGGTCAAAGTACAATAGAATTCCGAACAGCAGGAAAAACACTCCGAATCCCATCAATCCCACTCCGATCCCTAAAACAAGACCACATCATGTTTAGTTCAAAGGTACACAAAATTGCTGGAGAAACTCAGCGGGTGCAGCAGCATCTATGGAGCGAAGGAAATAGGCGACGTTTCGGGCCGAACCCCTTCTTCAGACTGACCGCTAACTCATGTTTAGTTCAGTTTAGTTTAGGGATACAGGGCGGAAACAGGCCCTTCGGCCCACCGAGTCCGTGCCGACCAGCGATCCCCGCACGCTAACACTACCCTACACACACTGGGGGTCATCTACAATTAACCTGCAAGCCTGTAAGTCTTTGGAGTGTGGGAGGAAACCGAAGGTCGTGAAGAAAACCCACGCAGGTCACGGGGAGAACGTACAAACTCCGCACGGACAGCACCTGCAGTCAGGATCGAACCCGGGTCTCTGGCGCTGTAAGGTAGCAACTCTACCGCTGCGCCACCGTGCCGATGGTTTGGCACAAAGTGCTGGAGTAACTCAGCGGGTCAGGCATCATCCCTGGAGAACATGGGTAGATGACGTTTCGGGACAGGACTCTTCTTCAGACCTGTCTGCATGAACTCTGAGGGCCGAAGGGCCTGTTTCTATCTTTCAATCAGGAAGGCACTGGTCGGTCCACATTTGGAGTATTGTGAGGGGTTTTGGGCCCCATATGTGGGGAGGGATGTGTTGGCACTGGAGAGGGTCCAGAGGAGGTTGATGAGAATAAACTCAGGGATGAGTGGGTTTACTTATGATGAGCCTTTGACGACGCTGGGCCTGTACTCGCTGGAGTTTAGAAGGATGAGGGGGTTTCTCATGGAAACTTACGGAATAGTGAAAGGATTGGATCGAGTGGATGTGGAGAGGATGTTTCCACTGGTGGGAGAATCTGGGACCAGAGGGCACAGCCTCGGAATAGAAAGACGTACCTTTAGAAAGGAGATGAGGAACTTCCTTAGCCAGAGGGTGGTGAATCTGCGGAGTTTGTTGCCACAGACGGTGGTGGAGGCCAAGTCAATGGATATTTTTAAGGCGGTGTTTGACAGATTCTTGATTAGTTGAGGGGGAAAGATAGATCGGCCATGATCGAATGGCGGAGTAGACTCGATGGGCCGAATGGCTTAATTCTGTTCCTATGACTTATGAATTTATGAAGCTGGATTGACTCTTCATCTCACCAATTGGATGATTCTCCATCACCAATCACCAGCCCACCACCTCCACTTCCCCCCTCCCCCCTCCCCCCCTCCCCCTCCTCCCCCTCCCCCCCCCTGCTCCTCCCCCCTCCCCCTCCCCCCCTGTCTCCTCCCCCCCTCCCCCCTCCCACGTAGTTTAAGAATGCGAAGAATTGAAAACAATTAAAATGTTGTTGTCAGCGCCGTTTTCGTTCAAGGTGGTCTTGTAGCGATGAACTCATGAGCAGACGACTCCAAGACTTACGAACCAAATTACAACACAATACATCATTAGCCAAGTATGTTCTGCAACATACGAGGAATTTCATTTGCCAAGTCAGTCACACCAATAAAAAGCAACAGAACACACTAAACACATTTTAACATAAACATCCACCACAGTGACCCCTCCACATTCGTCACTGGGATGGAAGGCGCATCTTTGTTCTTCCGTGGTCGGGGGGCCTCTAGCCTTCCGTTGACGGGGCAATCGAGCTCCTGCATTGGTGGTGGGGGGGGGGGGGGGGGGGGGAAATCTCAGCGCACCCCCGTGCCTTCTGCGTCGTTGGAGCTCCCGACTCGGTCTCTCCCGAGACTGCGAGCCCTTGATGTTAAAGTCCGCAGGCCGCGGTTGGAGCATCGATCCCGGGCAAGGGATCGGCCCCCGATGGTAATCAGCCCCAAACCCTGAGGCCACGACAACAACACAATAAACAGGGGTTGAGAAACACGGTCTCCCTCCAGCTCTTAAACCCCTGCCCCACGGTATGAGTTCATTCCAAGAGCTCTGCCAAGTTTACCCCGATTCAAACTCGGAGATTTACGGTAATGGCCACTCGTCGGTACTCGGGGCTCTCGTGGACATTTTTCAACATGTTGAAAAATCTTCACGAGTCTTCCCTGTGCTTACCTACCGTTAGCGAGTCTTCCCGAGTACCTGCCGTTAGCGTTACGGGCCGGTAAGAGGCGTCCCCGAGCTCCGAGGTACCCGCTACATCCATTCTCCGTGCTTACCACGAGTTTGATTTCTTTTTAACTTGGGAGAGCTCTTGGAATGAACTCGCACAGTGGGACAGGGCTAATAGTCCAATGGAAAGATTCCTCAGGTCTGATGCTGACATCTCCACTGATCATCTTGCGACTGCCTTAAGCAATGAATGACAGCGGAGTTCTGCGATGGGACCTGGCATCTGGGGAAACGTTCTCTCACCATTGTATCAGGCAAGAAATCTATTGAAGGATCTAAATGAGGTGAAGGGAAGGTCATGCTGGCTGTGCTATTCAATACGTCTGTGGCAGATTCTGGGCAAAAATCTATATTTCTGCCTTACCTTATTTAATTTGACTGGTGCATAAAAGTCAATTGAACTCAGCATTGAATCTACACAATGAGGGAGCATCGCAGTCTTTAGACTTTAGAGATACAGCGTGGAAACAGGCCCACGTCGCACCGAGTCCGCGCCGACCAGCAATCGCCCCGTACACTAACACTATCCTACACACTAGGGACAATTTACAATATTACCAACGCCAATTAACCGATAAATCTGTACGTCTTTGGAATGTGGGTGGAAACCGGAGCGCCCGGAGGAAACCCGCGCAGGTCACGGGGAGAAGGTACAAACTCCGTACAGACAAGCACCCGTAGTCAGGATCGAACCCAGATCTCTGGCGCTGTGAGGCAGCGAACTCTACCGCTGCTCCATGGTGCATCCTGGTCTATGTGATGGACCTGCAGCTCTCTGCAAATTCTTGCAGTCTTGGGCTAACCCAGCAGCATGGTGTCTCTTTCCTCAGTGGACGCATGCGAGGGTTCAGCCGGCTAACATGTTGTAAATCACCCCCCAGAAATTATAAGACAGAGAGGATAAAAGAAAGATTTAAAATCCAGTTGCAATGAATTGGAAGTGAAACATAACGCCAGTGTCAGCTACATGCAGTGACCCACTGTGGTGAGGATAACTTGTTTCCATGGCAACACATTTCCCTTTAAATAATATATCAAGCTTTAAATATAACCCTCTTTGAATTATAATAGTGTCATTAAAATAACAACAACACCACAAACGCCAGCTAAACGACAAACTGATAGACGCAAAGTGCTGGAGGAACTCAGCGGGTCAGGCAGCACCTCTGGAGAAAATGGATGGGTGACATTTCATGTCAGGAACCCTCTTCAGACCCTTAGAAGGAATCCGACCCACAGTTTAGAAGGATGAGAGGGACTCTTATTGAAGCATATAAGATTACTAAGGGATTGGACACGCTAGAGGCAGGAAACATGTTCCCAATGTTGGGGGAGTCCAGAACCAGGGGCCACACAGTTTAAGAATAAGGGGCAAGCCATTTAGAACAGAGATGAGGAAACACTTTTTCACACAGAGTTGTGAGTCTGTGGAATTCTCTGCCTCAGAGGGCGGTGGAAGCAGGTTCTCTGGATACTTTTAAGAGAGAGCTAGATAGGGCTTTAAAGATAGCGGAGTCAGGGGATATGGGGAGAAGGCAGGAACGGGGTACTGATTGGGGATGATCAGCCATGATCACATTGAATGGCGGTGCTGGCTCGAAGGACCGAATGGCCTACTCCTGCACCTTATTGTCTATTGTCACTCTGTGAAACGTTACCTATCCGTGTCCTCCACAGATGCTGCCTGACCCGACGGGTTACTCCAGCACTCCGAGTCCTCACACACAAATCAATAGCGGTGGAAACATCCACTCGAGCCTGAGAACCATTCACACGACAGCTTACACATTAACTCCCTCCCGCCCCTCGTTCCGACACCGATACTTACTCTGTGTGTCTGTGACGGAAAACATTTTCTTCTCAATTAATTTTCTTCAAAAGATTATAATAGAGTCCGAGTTCCTCGTGTATCCCAGTGAGTTGCTGTGGAAGTTGACCCTTGTTCCAACCATCTAATCAGATTTATTATGGGAGTGATTTGATGAGTAATCACAGCCCCCGTGAATGTGGCTAAAGTCCACTCCATTATTCCTATGTAGTTACAGGTAGGTTAGTTTAGTTTAGAGATACAGCGCAGAGACAGGCCCTTCAGCCCATCGAGTCCGCACCGACCAGCGATCCCCGCATATCAACACTACATTACACACACGAGGGACAATTTACATTTATACCGAGCCAATTAACCTACAAACCTGTACGCGCGTCTTTGGAGCATGGGAGGTAACCGAAGATCTGGGAGAAATCCCACGCAGGGAGAACGTGCAAACTCCGTAGAGACAGCACCCGTAGTCAGGGTCGATCCTGGGTTCCTGGCGCTGTGAGGCAGCAACCCTACTGCTGTGCCATCATTCCGCCCCAGTTCATTCATTTAACATGACTCAGAGAATGAGTCAAGGAATTCAAAATCGATCGCTATCTATTTTATACTATAGTTAAGAACCTTCTTAACTTTACCTCTTGCAATAAATGTGTCTCATTTGCTTTGCCTGATGTACGTAATCAGTAACCGTGATGTTTTTCTACTGATTCAAATTAGGTCAGAAATGATAGGAGTAGAATTAGGCCATTCGGCCCATCAAGTCTACTCCGCCATTCAATCACGGCTGGTCTATCTCTCCCTCCCATTCTCCTGCCTTCTCACCACAACCTCTGACACCTGCACTAATCAAGAATCTATCTAACTCGGCCTTAAAAATATCCACTGACTTGGCCTCCACAGCCCTCTGTGGCAGAGAATTCCACAGATTCACCACCCTCGGACTAAAATGGTCACAGTTTAAGGATAAGGGGGAAGTCTTTTGGGACCGAGATGAGAAAAACAATTTTCACACAGAGAGTGGTGAATCTGTGGAATTCTCTGCCACAGAAGGTAGTTGAGGCCAGTTGATTGGCTATATTTAAGAGGGAGTTAGATGTGGCCCTTGTGGCTAAACGGCAGGCACAGGATACTGAGTTGGATGATCAGCCATGATCACATTGAATGGCGGTGCATGAATATTGAATGATCATATTGAATGGCGGTGCAGGCTCGAAGGGCCGAATGGCCTACTCCTGCACCTAGTTTCTAAAGAAGTTCCTCTTCATCTCCTTTCTAAAAGAGCGCCCTTTAATTCTGAGGCTGTGACCTCTGGTCCTAGAGTCTCCCACCAGTGGAAACATCCTCTCCACGTCCACTCTATCCAGGCCTTTCATTATTTTTTTTGTATTTTTTTGTATTTTTTAATTTATCTTTTTATTAGAAGCAGTGTACAAAAGTATAAAGCGCGGCATATGACATAGTACATTTATTGTACAGCTTCCATTTTAATTTTAACAAAGATTAAATAGAAAAAGAGAGAAAGAGCAAGTAAGTGAAAGAGAGAGTGAATATGTAAGAATAGAACCCCTAAACTACCAAATGAGTGTCGTCAAAGAGTGAGTAAAAACTTAAAAAAATTAAAAGACAAAAACGAACAAAAAGTGTTGATATACCTGCTTCATTTCTCCCCACTCCCATCACCCAGTCCGTAAATCGGCTTAATTCCAAAGGTACACAAAATTGCTGGAGAAACTCAGCGGGTGCAGCAGCATCTATGGAGCGAAGGAAATAGGCAACGTTTCGGGCCGAAACCCTTCTTCAGACTGATGGGGGGTGGGGGGAGAAGGAAGGAAAAAGGGAGGAGGAGGAGCCCGAGGGTGGGGGGGATGGAAGGAGACAGCTCGAGGGTTAAGGAAGGGGAGGAGACAGCAAGGGCTAGCAAAATTGGGAGAATTCAATGTTCATGCCGTCAGGACGCAAGCAGCCCAGGCGGAATATGAGGTGCTGTTCCTCCAATTTCCGGTGTTGCTCACTCTGGCAATGGAGGAGACCCAGGACAGAGAGGTCGGATTGGGAATGGGAGGGGGAGTTGAAGTGTTGAGCCACCGGGAGTTCAGGTAGGTTATTGCGGACTGAGCGGAGGTGTTCGGCGAAACGATCGCCCAACCTCCGCTTAGTCTCCCCGATGTAGATCAGCTGACATCTAGAGCAGCGGATGCAGTAGATGAGGTTGGAGGAGATACAGGTGAACCTTTGTCGCACCTGGAACGACTAGGTTTAATTCCAAAGTTGTGTTGCACCATACTATCCTTGTAATGAATCAATGAAAGGAGACCAGATCTTTGAAAATTGCTCTGATTTTCCTGCTAAGCCAAGTCTCATATCTTCAAGATGTAGTGTCTCAGACATGTTTGTGATCCACATTTCAAGAGTTGGGGTAGATGTATTTTTCCCAAAATTTAAGTATACGTTTTTTCACCATTATCAGGCCATAGCTAAGGAAAGGTCTTTGAAATATTAATAGCTCAGAGCAGGCTCGCCTTTCATTATAATGTAAGTTCCGCCAATGAGGTCTTCCCTCAACCTTCTAAACTCCAGCGAGTACAGGCCCAGTGCTGTCAAACACTGTTAGAAATGGAAAATGGACATCTGTATAAAAGTGACAAAGACATTTTGGTTTTACATTCATTTTTTTTAATTTCTGGTTAGTTTCAATAGTTTTCATAATAATTTTGATATGCTTTATTACAATACATTGATGTACATTATAGATATACCTCGTCTAAATTCCCAAACAAAGTATTATGTCAGCTATAAAACACCTTTCCCCCCCTAACGTTAGCAGTCGCGCAATAAACAGCTTGTAGTCTATGAAAAATATCCTTGCTTTGTCCAAAAGTGAATGGGAACAGAACATATTAAAGGATCTCAGAAGTCGTGATGTTACAAATGTTAGAGTTTTCACTCCCCAGCATTCTCTCATTAAACCTTTCGTTGCCCCGTCGCGATGAAACCTCGCTTTGATCAGGTCACTGCGTCTCAAAGCCCTTGTCCTACCTGTCCTACATCTAGGATCGCTTGTTTTCACACCTTACCCTTCCAAGGGGCGAGAGACTCCCTCTCTCCTGACTCTCGGTCTGAAGGAGGGTCCCTACCCGAAACGTCGCCCACTCCTTCTCTCCAGAGATGCCGCCTGACCCGCTGAGTTACTCCAGCGATTTGTGTCTATCGGGGACATGGATGAGATGGGTTTAGAAGGATATGGGTCAAACGCAGGCAGGTGGGACTAGTGTAGATGGGGCATGTTGGTCGGTGTGGGCAAGTCGGGGTGAAGGGCCTGATTTCACTGCATGACGCTATTCCATCTGGGACTATATACCTCTTTCTACCCAGAGATATACGGAAATAGCATGGGAGGACCTCGAAGGGCCAAATGGCCTCCTCCTGCAACTATGTTCTATGGAACAAGCAACACTACAATGTGATCCTCAAAGTGTCTTCTTGGGATTATTTGGTGCTTGGAAGAGATGTCTACGAGATGGCCACCTATGTAATCACCAAGGTCAGGGAGCTCATCTTCTATGAAGATAGACACAAAAAGCTGCAGTAACTCAGCGGGACAGGCAGCATCTCTGGAGAAAATGAATCCGTGACTTTCCGGGTCGAGACCCTTCGTCAGACTGAGTCAGGGGGAAGGGAGACGATAGATTATAGACGGAGATATAGAGATACATCGCAAATGAATGCAAGATATGCAAACAAAAGGAACGATGATCTCGGAGATGGTGCGTTGCTAGCAGTGGGCTCTGTGAAAAACCAGTGAGAGACAATGAAAGGTCGACAAGAAATGCTGGAGGAACTCAGCGGGTGAGGCAGCATCTATGGAGCGAAGGAATAGGCGACGTTTCGAGTCGAGACCCTTCTTCAGACTGATGTGGGCGGGAAAAAGGATCTCGACCCGAAACGTCACCTATTCCTTCGCTCCATGGGTGCTGCCTGACCCGCTGAGTTGCTCCAGCACTTTTTGTCTGCCTTCGATTTTTCCAGCATCTGCAGTTCTTTCTTAAACATACCAACAATGAAACGACACCCTTTCTCCAGGGATGCTGCCCGACCCGCTGAGTTACTCCAGCATTTTGTGCCTGTAAAGCAGTGTCCGCAGTTCCATTCCTGCACACATACAAGTTCACCTTCTCTATAGCCCGCAGCGTGGTGTTTATATGACAATGGCTTGATAAATATTACATTCTTATTTGCACTGAAGATGATTGGAGCCTCAAGTTTGTGCTTTGTTTGACAAAATCAAAAATGGGAATGGCTTTTTTTTTTTTAAACCCTTCACACTCGCTGGCTTTGTGCAACAGTGCGTTAGAGGATAGCCAGAGAAGGCTAACGGCCGATCCCGGATATTAAATGAGTCAGTGTGGAAACTTGTAGACAAATGAAAATAGGCTGCTGGCTTTAGTCATTGTACAGAGGACAAGATTACATCGGTGACCTCAATAAATGCTTTGTGTAGTTTCGAATGCAACACACACACACACGCACACATGAGGATGTTGCCAGGACGAGAGGGCCTGAGCTATAGGGAGAGGTTGAGTAGGCTGGGACTCTATTCCCTGGAGCGCAGGAGGATCAACGCTGATCTTATCAAGGTGTGCAAAATCATGAGAGGAATAGATCGGGTAGACGCACGGAGTTCCTTGCCCAGAGTAGGGGAATCGAGGACCAGAGGACACAGGTTTAAGGTGAAGGGGAAAAGATTTAATGGGAATCTGAGGGGTAACCGTTTCACACCATGGGTGGTATTTGAGGCTGGGACTATCGCAACGTTTAACAAGCAGTTAGACAGGTACATGGATAGGACAGGTTTGGAGGGATATGGAGCAAACGCGGGCAGGTGGGACTAGTGTGGGTGGGACATGTTGGCCGGTGTGGGCAGTAAGTTGGGCCGAAGGGCCTGATTCCATGCTGTATCACTCTGTGACTACGACGCGCAGACACACACACTCTTGCACAGACACACACACACAGACAGACACACACAGACAGACACACAGACAGACAGACACAGACACTAACACTCAGACAGATTAACACACACATGCAGACACTCACACGCAGACACACACTCTCACATGCAGACACACACAGACACACACAGTCAGACACAGACACACACAGACAGACCGACACACACATGCAGACACACATTCTCACAAAGACACACACAGGCATACAGACACACATGCAGACACACAGTCAGACACACACAGTCAGACACAGACACACACACACACACACACGCAGACACACACACACGCACACACACACACACACACACACACACACACACACACACAGACACACACACACGCAGACACACACACACGCACACACACACACACACGCACGCAGACACACACACACGCAGACACACACACACGCAGACACACACATGCACGACTTAACTTTGCTGCTTGCGGGAATGATAATTCATTCTCTCTCACCTTTCAGCTTCCAGTCAAATCCTCTTTCCACTTCACATCCTTTTAAAGGGACACAAAGTGGTGGAGTAACTCGGTGAGTCAGGCTGCATCCCTGGAGAACATGGATCTCGAGTCAAAACACACACCCATCCATGTTCTCCAGAGTTGCTGCCTGACTCACTGAGTTACTCCAGCACTTTGCTTGGTTTTTTTCCAGCTGTAGACCAGCACCTGTAGTTTAGTTTAGAGATCCAGCGAGGCAACAGGCCCTTCGGCCCATCGCGCCCGCGGTGACCAGCCATGTCCCGTTACTCCAGCAACCGCGTGTCCTCTCGTGTACAACGGCCGACACGTGCGGATCTTGGCTTCTCACATTCTCTTCGCCCGTCTCGTCCCGAAACGCCACCCGCCCCCGTCCCTCTAGAGATGCCGCCTGTCCCGCTGAGCTACTCCAGCATTTTGTCGTCTATACTCGGTGCAACCTTCACCCTTCCATCCTCACTTTCCCTGCCACCAGCCACGTTCCTGTGGTGGAGTCTGACGCTCCCCTTCCAAGTCAGGCCCCCCCCCCTCATCACCTGGCCCCCACCAGCCTGATGGAGGGTCCCGACCAGAAACATCACCCAACCCTTCCCTCCAGAGATTCTGCCTGACCCGCTGAGTTACTCCAGCTCTTTGCGTCTGTCTCCAGTGTAAACCAGCATCTGCAGTTCCTTCCCACACTCCTCGTCCACCTTGTTTGTCCTGCACCCCATCTCACGCCCCTCACGCCCATGCTGTACACTTGGAGGAGAGATACCTTCCACCTCCATACTCCTCTCCTTGTGTCTCCTTCCCCTACACCACCTCCACTTGCACTGATTCCTCATTCTGTTAGAAACATAGTAAATAGGTGTAGGAGTAGAGGCCATTCGGCCCTTCGAGCCTGCACCACCATTCAATATGATCATCCAACTCAGTATCCCGTACCTGCCTTCTCTCCATACCCCCTGATCCCTTTAGCCACAAGGGCCACATCTAACTCCATCTTAAATATAGCCAATGAACTGGCCTCAACTACCTTCTGTGGCAGAGAATTCCACAGATTCACCACTCTGTGTAAATTTTTCTTTTCTCATCTCGGTCCTAAAAGATTTCCCCCTTATCCTGTGGACTTCCCTCCTTTATCCTTTGTTAAACTCGTTGTGTTTTTATCTGGCAACATTTGTGGAAATTCTGCAGTTGTAAGTTCATGTGATACGGGCAGAATTCGTCCCATCGAGTCTACTCCGCCATTCAATCATGGCTGATCTATCTCTCCCTCCCAACCCCATTCTCCTGCCTTCTCCCCGTAACCTCTGACAACCATACTAATCAAGAATCTGTCTATCTCTGCAGTAAAAATATCCATTGACTTGGCCTCCACAGCCTTCTGCGGCAATGAATTCCACAGATTCACCGCCCTCTGACTAAAGACATTCCTCCTCATCTCCTTCCGAAAGGGAAACGTCCCTCTAATTCTGAGGCTGCGACCTCTGGTCCTAGACTCTCCCACCAGTGGAAACATTCTCTCCACATCCACTCTATCCAAGGCTTTCACTATTCGGTCAGTTACAATGGGGTCCCCCTCCCTCATCCTTCTAAACCCCAGCGAGTACAGGCCCAGTGCCGTCAAACGCCCATCGTACGTTGACCCACTCATTGCCGGGCTATTTACTGCAGGATAAAACATCGTCTGAACAATGACCACAGCCCTGCACTCCAGCGAGTGAAATCTAACTTCCCGTGACAACTACAAGATATAAGGCCCTCACAATACACCCGAGTACATTAAAGCTAATTCCCGCTACAACTGCATATTTCCCCTCTAACCATTAGCTCTGACCTCTGAGAAAGAAACACAGCTATCGAGGCCACCCGCCGCCAAGCACAAACTTCACCACATTTTTTTATTAAAAAATAAAAACTATTCTCTCATAAATAAAATCATAAGATGCCGGAGATGCTCATTTACGGTCAATGCAGCACCCGCGGTGAGAGAGACAAGGGTTGACAATTCTGATCCACCCCGCCCGTGGATCCGGGAACGGGCGTCGGTCGACCCCTGTTTCTCCCTCCACGGACACTGCCCGTCTGGATGAGCAAAACCCCGCATCTCCTGCCTCGTCTGTCAGATTTCCAGCATCTGCAGTTTCTCTGTCGCTCGGCGAGACTTTTCCTTTCAGTTCAGCCGGCAACTCGCGTGGCGGACCACCGCGACCAACGCACGGGGTTATCAGAAGGTGAGGCGCAACAATCTCTCCAACCTCCATCAAGGGTGGGGGTGAGGGGTGAGGGTGGGGGCAGGGGGTGGGGGGGGGGTGAGGGGTGAGGGATGGGGGCAGGGGGTGAGGGGTGAGTGGTGGGGGGGGGGGGTGGGGAGGGTTAAGACTCAATGGTCCCGACCCGAAACATCGCCTGTCCATTCCCTCTCACGGGTACTATCCCTAGTTCTGGACTTCCCCAACAGCGGGAACAATCTTCCTGCATCTAGCCTGTCCAACCCTTTAAGCATTTTGTAAGTTTCTATAAGATCCCCCCTCAATCTTCTAAATTCTAGCGTGTACAAGCCCCCTGATGGTGAGACTGCTGCCCCTCAGGCAGAAGTTAAACAGATAAGTGCCTTATAAGAGACCGAGAAATATGTTCTGATCAAGACCATGTTACAGGACAATGGGCGGCGGGCGAGAGAAGGCTCCCAATAGCACGATGGATCTCATATCTACACACAGTGGAACTTCAAAAACCCACCAAGACTGGGAATGCACATCACGACGAGACCGAGGAGCTCAGCCCCTTGAGATTCTGTCGTAAACTGTGCATCTTTATACAGAGATATAACAAAAATAAAACACATATGTACAGGGCAGAAACGCCGCTGTCTCCTGCCGGCATCGAGCGGTGATGCATGACTCACTCCCAAGGGGTTTCCAATGACTTTTACTCACCAATAGCCGGGGCTCTGCATGTGACGGCAGTGAGGGACAATGCAACTGTGGTCCTAAGTTGCGATGGCAATGGGAATGCGGGGCGGAGCGCAGATGTGCAGCAACTGATGAAGTGATGCACTTGGCCGCATGGCTAGCTAGGTACACGGATTAGCTGGTTACAGCATTAGCAAGTCCGCATTCGGCTCTCTCCCAAGAAGCTGGTTTTGCCGAAAATGTTGGACATCGAAGCAGAGCCGAGGGAGATTTTCCCCACCCCCGATTATTTGGACCCAGTTCTCGTTACTGGTCGGAGTGTAATGGCCGTGACGCCAACTGGTCTGAGAGTGAAGGAGAGGAGAGTCTGGGAAGGGACTTCTGTTTATGTTGGAGGACTTGTTTCTCTGTTAGGTACATAAAAAAGCTGGAGAAACTCAGCAGGTGCAGCAGCATCTATGGAGCGAAGGAAATAGGCAACGTTTTGGGCCGAAACCCTTCTTCAGACTGAAACGTTGCCTATTTCCTTCGCTCCATAGATGCTGCTGCACCCGCTGAGTTTCTCCAGCTTCTTTGCGTACCTTCGATTTTCCAGCATATGCAGTTCCTTCTTAAACACATTGTTTCTCTGTTAAACGTAAGGTGCTTTTACTTTAGCTTAGAGGTACAGCGCAGAAACACAGAGGCCGCCCCGACCAGCGATCCCCGCACACTAACACGATCCTACACACACTAGGGACAATGTACACTTGTACCAAGCCAAGTAACTGACAAACCTGCACGTGTTTGGAGTGTGGGAGGAAACCGGAGCGCCCGGGGAAAAGCCACGCGGGTCACGGGGAGATTGTGCAAACTCCGTGCAGACACGCCAGGATCGAACCCGGGTCCCTGGCGCTGTGAGGCAGCAACTCTACCCGTTTGAATTGAAGAGGTCAAACTGGAGCTGGCAAACGTTGCCACTGTAAAGCCCGCTGGGTGACCCGTGACACTTGGTGGCAGACTGATCATCATCAGAGTGAACCAAACGTGGTCTCTGTTCCCATCTCTTCCAGAGCCAGGGATGGGATCTTGGCCTTTGCCGCGGAGAACCACAAGCTTTGGATCAGACCCTGGAGATAGGATGTCACCAACGCACGGCAACCACGTTTAGTTTGGAGCTACAGCGCGGGCACGAGTCAGGATCGAACCCGGGTCTCCGCCGCTGCATTCGCTGTAAGGCAGCAACTCTACCGCTGCGCCACCGTGACTGCCCAAATTACACCCCATGTCCGCTGACTTGTCTTGCCAACGCCTGGCTTGGTCAACGTCGGGGTTGTTGGGTCTGCCGAGCTCGCTGCATCGAGTACGCCCGGCCCAACTCTTTAGACCTTACACTTTATAGAGATACAGTGCGGACACAGGCCCTTCAGCCCACTGAGTCCATGCTGACAAAGCGATCACCCCGAGCACCAGTTCTATCCTACACCCAAACCCACACCCACACACACGCACACACACTGGGGACAATTTACTGAAGCCAATTAGCCCTTAAAGGGGGAGGAAAATGGAGCCCCTGGGGAAATCCCACGCAGGTCACGGGGAGAACGTACAGACAGGATCGGACCTGGGTCTCTGGCGCTGAGAGGCAGCAGCACTACCTACCGCTGCGCAAACGGCCCTCTTTAGTAAAACACAAAACAAAGTCCTGTGCCGACTTTCCTTCCTCATGGGAACTCAGTCAGTCAAGTTAAAGGCAAAACGTATCGCTCGAAGAAATGAAATAAGAGTCTCTTCGATGGATACTGCATTTCTGGAGGTGCTGTAGAGGAGCCACTCGGGCCAGGTCACTCCCGGCTCTCTCTCGGCCACTCCACCATCAGACTCGCCGTCCCGTCAACTCCCGCCCGACTGTAGCGTCGTTACCCACAGGGCCTGCCTTCAGTACGTTGACCCGTGACACTTGATGGCAGCGAGAGCTTGAGCTGCGAAAAAGAATCAGTGAATAAGGTTAAAAGCGGAAAACTAATATCTCTTGAACACCCTCTCGACCGCCTCCTGGGGCAAAGAATTCCACGCCCAGATTCACCACCCCGTGACTGAAGAAATTCCTCCTCATCTCCTTCCTAAAGGAACGCCCTTTAATGCTGAGGCTGTGACCTCTGGTCCTCGACTCTCCCACCAGTGGAAACATCCTCTCCACATCCACTCTATCTAAGAGTCATTCAATACAGCGCAGGGTGCATCAGCCTAGAGGTCGCGCTTGTCTTTCTGAAACCAAACCGAGACTGTTATCACTTGGTCATGGCTGACTCCCACTGTGTTCAAAGACTTCAGCTGAAGTTATCAGCAGTCTTCAATCAGAGTCAGCGGCTTATCAGGCTGCGAGGTTATATGATGCACACCAGCCAGCACCTGGCAATGTTTAAGATTCAGTGATGAAGGCGGCGATAAAATGGCCATAACTTTTTTAATACTGAAGGTATGAAGGTGAATTAGGTGTCAAATTAAACTTATTTTTAGGCATTATCCGATGGGATAAATTAAATACTTGATTTTTAAAATCTCAAAATGTTGTAAGATTGCTAATCATAGGCAGTAATTAATGCCCCTGTCCCACTTAGGAAACCTGAACGGAAACCTCTGGAGACTTTGCGCCCCACCCAAGGTTTCCGTGCGGTTCCCGGAGGTTTTTGTCAGTCTCCCTACCTGCTTCCACTACCTGCAACCTCCGGCAACCACCTGCAACCTCCGGGAACCGCACGGAAACCTTGGGTGGGGCGCAAAGTCTCCAGAGGTTTCCGTTCAGGTTTCCTAAGTGGGACAGGGGCATAAGTCAGCGAGAGTTAGTGGGGGGGGGGAGAGAGTTAGTGGTGGGGGGGGGGGGGGAGAGAGAGTTAGTTAGTGGGGGGGGGGGGAGGAGAGAGAGTAGTGGGGGGGAGAGAGAGAGAGGGAGGGGGGGGAGAGATGACCACGATTAAGAATCACATGCTATGATGAGATGGGACGGGACAACTCGTGATCCAACATCACTCGGATGAGTGAGCCGCTGAATAAGAGCCGTCAGCAGCGTGTACCGGTCGGTCACAACTGCCGATGGCAGGCAAATAAAGTCAACACAAGTTAAAGTAAATTAAAAATGACGATGCTTACTTCTTCAGACACACATTAAATGGCTTCCGACAGTGACCGGTGGTGGTGTTGATGGGAGGGGTGAAGATGGAGGTGTTGATGGACTGGATGCATCCAATACTGGAACTGAATGGGATGAGAGGGTGGAAGAAATGAAGCAGACTTTCATGACAAGAGCAGACTTTGAAAACCTTCACTCCCCACCTCTCTGCACCAGAGTCCTATAATGCCCCTGTCCCACTTAGGAAACCTGAACGGAAACCCCTGGAGACTTTGCGCCCCACCCAAGGTTTCCGTGCGGTTCCCGGAGGTTTTTGTCAGTCAGTCTCCCTACCTGCTTCCACTACCTGCAACCTCTGGAGACCGCACGGAAACCTTGGGTGGGGCGCAAAGTCTCCAGAGGTTTCCGTTCCGGTTTCCTAAGTGGGACAGGGGCATAATTAAACTTCAACTGCGGGCAGTAACGTTTCGTAGAGTGATACAGCGCGGAAACTGGCCCGTTGGCCCAACGTGTCCCCATCTACACTAGTCCCACCAGCCCGCGTTTGCTCCTCACACAAAGTGCGAGGGGAACTCGGTGGGTCAGGCAGTATCTGTGGTGAGAATGAGTAGGTTGACGTTTCAGATCTGGACACTTCTCCAGACTGATGGAATGGAGAGGGGGTGGGGGGGGGGGTAAAAAGCCGGAAAAGAAAGGTTAGGGCAGGGCAGGGTCATCCGTCCATTCCCTCCACAGATGCTGACTGACCCACTGAGTTTCGTTCAGTTCAGTTTGGAGACACAGCGCGGAAACAGGCCCTTCGGCCCACCAGGTCCGCGCCGGCCAGCGATCCCCGCACACTAACACTATCCTACACACACTAGAGACAGTTTTACGCTGATGCCAAGCCAATTAACCTAGACATGTACGTCTTTGACGTGTGGGAGGAATCCGAACGTCCCAGAGAAAACCCACGCAGGTCACGGGGAGAACGTGCAAACTCCGTACAGGCAGCACCCGTAGTTGGGATCGAACCCGGGTCTCCGGCACTGTAAGGCAACAACTCCTGATACTCTGTAACTTTGTCCGAGCCCTTTATGTAGCGACTACTGCATACCATTGGTACGCAAGCAATCAATTGCTCTGTGACATTCATTAATTCAATAGACAATAGGCAGTAGGTACAGGAGTAGGCCATTCGGCCCTTCGAGCCAGCACCGCCATCCAATGTGATCATGGCTGATCATCCACAATCAGTACCCCGTTCCTGCCTTCTCCCCATATCCCCTGACTCCGCTATCTTTAAGAGCCCTATCTAGCTCTCTCTTGAAAGCATCCAGAGAACCCGCCTCCACCGCCCTCTGAGGCAGAGAATTGCACACTCACAACTCTCTGGGTAAAAAAGTTTTTCCTCATCTCCGTTCTAAATGGCCTACCACATATTCTTAACCTGTGGCCCCTTGGTTCTGGACTCCCCCAGCATCGGAAACATGTTGTTCAAGAAGGAACTGCAGATGCTGGGACTGATGCACCAGTCTGAAGAAGGGTTTCGTCCCGAAACGCTGCCTATTTCCTTTGCTCCATAGATGCTGCCTCACCCGCTGAGTTTCTCCAGCACTTTTGTCTACCATCGCATATATGTGTCCTGCCTCTAGTGTGTCCAAACCCTATAAGATACCCCCTCATCCTTCTAAATCCCAGAGTGTACAAGCCCAGCCGCTCCATTCTCTCAGCATATGACAGTCCCGCCATCCCAGGAATAACCTGGTGTTCATTCATTCATTGACTCTACCACTGCTTCACTGTGCCATCCCAAGAGACGGTCCAGCTACACGTCACCTCCAGAGCAATACCAGCTCCCGCTGTGAGCTTTACCTGAAATGAGTCGGCTCCGTCTCGATGCCTCGGTGGCGAGGGCACAGGAGATCTCAATCCTCTTCTCCTGCTCATGGAGCTGAAGCTCGGGGTCCATGTTGGTGTCGCTCAGACCCTCCATCAAGGGCAGAATGTTCTGCAAACTAACGAGACAGTGTGGTGAGGACAGTTCACTGCCCCCTCTCACCCTCCCACTTCATGCCCAACGCCAGCGAGAGCAACGGACAGCAGCAAAATCCTTCACCCTCTTTCTCCATCACACAAGCCAGTCTCCACCGCTAACAATGGCCTGTTTCTGGGAAGTTGACTGGGAAGTTTCTTCCCATAGGCCATTAGGACTGGAAACTCCTATCTCGCCAGAGACTTATGCCCCTGTCCCACTTGGGAAACCTGAACGGAAACCTCTGGAGACTTTGCGCCCCACCCAAGGTTTCCGTGCGGTTCCTGGAGGTGTTTGTCCGTCTCCCTGCCTGCTTCCACTACCTGCAACCTCCGGCAACCACCTGCAACCTCTGGGAACCGCACGGAAACCTTGGGTGGGGCGCAAAGTCTCCAGAGGTTTCCGTTCAGGTTTCCTAAGTGGGACAGGGACATAACCTTACTGTGCTGTTCTACTGTCGTGTGGTGTCTTTTTAAAATTGTTTTTTTTTTCTTTTTTTCTTCCATAAATTTGTCATATGTGAATATGTGATTCTGTTCCATTCTGTTCTGCAGTGGGTTTTTTTGCACAATCCCCGACCATTGCCACTTTTCATTTCACTGCACATCTCGTATGTGTATGTGGCAAATAAACTTGACTTGACTTGACTTGTCATCATCATTTTTTTCCATGCCTTTCATTCATTTGTTCTATGTCTCTCTGTATCACCATCTATATCTCTTGTTTCCCTTTCCCCCCGACTCTCAGTCTGAAGAAGGGTCTCGACCCGAAACATCACCCATTCCTTTTCTCCAGAAATGCTGCCTGACCCGCTGAGTTACTCCAGATTTTTGTGTCTATCCCTCTCTCATTGACTCCATCTACATTGGCAAGGGCCCCATAGCGGAAGGGTCCACTTCGTGGGGCTGGAAACTGGAAGTACCCCGAGCTAATTCTGCCACCACCATCATCTATTGCGACAAGTGACGGCTCCCACTGATTGTCGCCGGAAGCTTGCGCCCTTTTCGGGACGGACGATGACAGCGAGGTCAACATTTGAAACATGGAAGTTGGACTCGAGAGAAGAAGACCTTGGCAAGGTTGCCAACATAATCGTAGAGTGGTACAGCGTGGAAACAGGCCCCTTCGGCCCAGCTTACCCACACCGGCCAACAATGTCCCATCTAGTTGAGTCTAGTTGATTGTCACGTGTGCCGAGGTACAGTGAGTGAAAAGCATTAATGCGTGCAAACCAGTCAGCATGAACGGTCCCGAACAGAAACGTCACCTAGAGTTAAGAGCCTGTCCCACTTACGCGTCCTTGGCTCGCAAATTACGCAACCTCGTAGTCCCTTGAGGCGTACGGGCACCGTATGGCCACGCGGGGCCGGTCCCACTTAGAAGCGCGGAGGGGTATGGAGTTGTGCAGGGCTGGTCCCGACATCGCGCGGGGCTACGAAATTCTTGCAGTGAACAAACTCTTCGCGCGCCAACAGCCTGTCGCGGAACTGACGGCCAAAGTGGGACAGGCCCAAGACCCTGGCGCAATGCAACGTCTCATCTCCAACAGCAGCAGAAGTTGGCAAACGATCGCTGAGCTCGGCCTGGGGCTCACGGCCGTTGCGGTCCGGATCCGCCCCCACTTCTACTCCCAGAGTGGGGCCAAGAAAATTGAAGATAGACACAAAATGCAGTAACTCAGTGGGACCGGCAGCATCCCTGGAGAGAAGCAATGGGTGACGTTTCGGGTCAAGACCCTTCACTTCAGACTAAAGAAGAGTCTCGACACGAAGCCCCAACCCATTGCTTCTCTCCAGAGATGCTGCCGGTCCCGCTGAGTTAGTCCAGCTTTGTGTCCAACTTCAAATTACGTCACGGCTCTGCGCATGCATGTAATCGCGCCCGACCTTCGCGGGACCATCGCGCCTCAACGCGACCACGAGGTTGCGTAATTTGCATGCCAAGGACACGTAAGTGGGACAGGCCCTTTACTCCAGCTTTTTGTGTCTATCTTCGGTTGAACTCAGCATCTGCAGTTCCTCGCTAAATTGAACAAAGCTGGACATTGTGTGTTGCACATCTGTAGCCCGGTGGGTGGGTGGGTACCTGGATTTTGCGATGAGCGTTTTGATCCTCTCCACTTTCTTCTGCTTCTCCTTCATCTCCTCAGGGCTCAGTGGAATCTCCGGCTCAAACTCAATGTAACGTTCGGGAATGAAGACTTTGTCTGGTGTGGTCAACTAAACGGGAGAAAGGCAATCATTCTAATTTTTTTTTTACAACGGTTTTTTACATAGTTTTTTTTAGCAGTTTAGTTTATTTTATTTTCGCATGAGTGAATGAATGAATGAATTAATACTTTAGTGTCAAATGTAACAAGTCACAGTGAAATTGTTTGCTTATACCCAAGGTATGCGAATGGTTGCCACCTAAAGGGCACTGACAACAGTATCCCGTGCCTGGTCCTCCTTTGTTCTGCCGTCTGCCCCCCCTCCCCCACCTCTCCCCCCTCTCCCCCCTCCCCTCACTGCCCCCCCCCCCCCCTCTCCTCTCAGTGGTCCCACCACACCGGGTCCTGCTTCATTCCTCATTGCCACAGATGGCGGTGGAGGCCAAGCCAGTGGATATTTTTAAGGCAGAGATAGATAGATTCTTGATCAGTACGGGTGTCAGGGGTTATGGGGAGAAGGCAGGAGAATGGGGTACTGAGAGGGCGAGATAGATCAGCCATGATTGAATGGCGGAGTAGACTTGATGGGCCGAATGGCCTAATTCTGCTCCTAGAACCGATTACTTTGGATGCTTTCAAGAGAGAGCGAGACAGGGCTCTTAAAGATAGCGGAGTTACGGGATATGGGGAGATGGCAGGAACGGGGTACTGATTGGGGATGATCAGCCATGGCGGTGCCGGCTCGAAGGGCCGAATGGCCTACTCCTGCACCTAATAGTCTATTGTCTATTAACCTGTAAACCTCGGTGGACGTGACATTGATAAACTAAACACTGGCTTCGAGCCGTCGCTCATCCTGGGCTGGACAGAGTGGATGTGGAGAGGATGTTTCCACTAGTGGGGCTGGAGAATCTAGGACTAGAGGGCACAGCATAAAAGCATACACCTTATGAAAGTAGAAGAGGAAGAATTTATTTAGTCAGAGGGTGGTGAATCTGTGGAATTCATTGCCACAGACGGCTGTGGAGGCCAAGATCATGGATATTTTTAAGGCTGAGATGGGGACCCCCCCCCCCCCTCAACCTAAACTCCAGCGAGTAGAGGCCCAGTGCTGACAAACTCTCATCATATGCTAACCCACTAATTCTTGGGATAATTCTTGGAATAAACCTCTCCAGAGCCAAGCACATCCTTCCTCAGATATGGGCCCCAGATTTGATCGCAGTATTCCAAATGCGTCCTGACCAGCGCCTCACCGAGCCTCCGCGTTACGCCTCGACATTCTCACCTCCTTGGTGATGTCCAGTGAATAGTGCTCTGGCTCCATGTCCATCCTCCGGAGCCGTGCGATCTCGTCCCTGGGCGTCTCGTGATAGTTACCCGTGAAGTCGCCCCTGACCGCGGCCTCCAGCTGCGAGATGTCGATCTCCGTGGTCTTGCGGCGCGGAACCTACACGGGCGGCGAGGAGACGGCAGAGCGTTTCAGTTTAAGTTTCAGTTTATAGAGATACAGCGCGGAAACAGGCCCTTCGGCCCACCGTGTCCGTGCCGACCAGCGATCCCCCCCGCACACTAACACTATCCTACACACACACACACACTAGGGACAATTTACATTTGTACCAAGCCAATGGCCGTCTGCCAGGCTTGTCCAGCCTCTCCTCTCTTCTAGCTTGGACGCCCGAGCGAGAGAGAGAGAGAGTGTGTGTGTGCGTGAGAGTGTGCCGGTGTGAGAGAGAGTGAATGTGTGAGAACGTGTGATCCTTCGAATAAAGGGGAGGCCATTTAAGACTGAGGTGAGAAAAATCGTTTTCACCCATAGAGTTGTGAATTTGTGGAATTCCCTGCCACAGAGGGCAGTGGAGGCCAAATCACTGGATGGATTTAAGAGAGAGTTAGATAAGAGCTCTAGGGGCTAGTGGAGAATGGGGAGAAGGCAGGCACGGGTTATTGATAGGGGACGATCAGCCATGATCACAATGAATGGCGGTGCTGGCTCGAAGGAGCCTCCTCATGCACCTATGTTTCAATGCACGTGTGTGAGAGCGCGTGTGTTGTGTGTATAGGGGGGGGGGGGGGGGGGGGGAGATCAGTGCCGTACCGTCACTCTGCGGCCGATGGGCTTGGGACTGCTGCCGTCCATGTTGAGGAGCTGGCCGGAGGTCAGGGTGAGGCTGCGGCGTTTGTGGTGTCCCCGTAGCGAGCCGTTCTGGTGGCGCTTCATGCGCTCCGCCTGCTCCTCCACGCTCATCTTGGACTTGGCCTCGCCGGAGGGCAGGTTGACCCTCGCCCACTCCTGCCCAGGGGGCACAACACACACATGGTCAAGGGGGGGGGGGGGGGGGGGGGGGGGCGTGCGGGCAGGGGGAAAAAAGCAAACACGGGGAACAGCATCTCTGGTGAAAAAGGACGGGCGACGCTTCTAGTACGAGGGTCTGAGGAAGGGTCCACGACCAGAAACGTCGCCCACCCTTTCTCTCCAGAGATGCTGCCTGACCCGCTGAGTTACTCCAGCACTTTGTGTCTGTCTTCGGTATAAATCAGCATCTGCAGTTCCTTTCTACAGCGTTCTGGATGATTTAAGAGGGAGTTAGATGTGGCTCTTGTGGCTAAGGGGATCAGGGGGTATGGAGAGAAGGCAGGTACAGGATACTGAGTTGGATGATCAGCCGTGATCATATCGAATGGCGGTGCAGGCTCAAAGGGCCGAATGGCCTCTACTCCTGCACCTATTTTCTATGTTTCTATGATGAACCAGATTCCCCCACTCCATCTATTTGTCAAGTCACTTTTATTTATCTAGCACATTTGTTGCATTCACTCTGTCCTAGTTAATACACACGTCAGGGGAGAGAGAATTCAGGGCGGCACGGTGGCGCAGCGGTAGAGATGCTGCCTCACAGCGCCAGAGACCCGGGTTCGATCCTGACCACGGGTGCTGTCTGTACGGAGTTTGCACGTTCTCCCCGTGACCTGTGTGGGGCTTTCCCCGGGTGCTCCGGTTTCATAGAAACATAGAAATTAGGTGCAGGAGTAGGCCATTCGGCCCTTCGAGCCTGCACCGCCATTCAATATGATCATGGCTGATCATCCAACTCAGTATCCTGTACCTGTCTTCTCTCCATACCCTCTGATCCCCTTAGCCACAAGGGCCACATCTAACTCCCTCTTAAATATAGCCAATGAACTGTGGCCTCAACTACCCTCTGCGGCAGAGAGTTCCAGAGATTCACCACTCTCTGTGTGAAAAAAGTTCTTCTCATCTCGGTTTTAAAGGATTTCCCCCTCTATCCTTAAGCTGTGACCCCTTGTCCTGGACTTCCCCAACATCGGGAACAATCTTCCTGCATCTAGCCTGTCCAACCCCTTAAGAATTTTCTAATTAAACCACTCAGGCAGGCAGCCGGCTCGGGCAGAGCCCCCCCCCCCCCCCCCCTTCCGCCTGGCGCCGTGACCCGCGGATGGCCAGCTTGGCCAGGCCCAGGAGCAACCCGACCAGGACATCTTCGGCCCTCCTACCCCCTCTCCCCTACGCACGGGGTGTCCGAAGATGAGGGTGGTGGGTGTGAAGTGCAACCAGCAGGACAAAGGAGCAGCCCCTTTAGATAGTGGAACACGGGAGCTGCAGCCTCATGCACCCCATATACATGTGGTACACAGGCTCTTCCAGCCCGCAACAGTGGCGAGTCTGAGAACCGAGAGCATAACAGGGAGTTTAAGAAGGAACTGCAGATGCTGGAAAATCGAAGGTAGACAAAAAATGCTGGAGAAACTCAGCGGGTGCAGCAGCATCTATGGAGCGAAGGAAACCTGAAGGAAATAGGCAACGTTTCGGGCCGAAACCCTTCCGGGTTTCGGCCCGAAACGTTGCCTATTTCCTTCAGGTTTCGGGCCGAAAATTCTTCTTCAAACAGGGTGCTCGGTGCAGTAGCCTCCACCCCAGGTCCCCAATATGGAGGGGGAGGAGAATCCCTGCGTAGAGGGACCCCCACCCTCACGACCGGAAGGCAACACCGACCGCCACTTGGTGCCCGGATGACCCATGTCACATGTTTCGAGGGGGAAAAGCTAACCGCAGGCGGCTTGCGGTAATGAACAGTTGTGGCGCAATGTTACAGCTTACCCGTGCCAGCAGCTCGCCGTTGGTTTTATCGCCGGTCCGGACTGCCTGGCTGGACGGAGAGGGAGACGATTCCTCAGGCGGGGACTTGGTTCTCGGTGGCACCACACCTACTGTAGCAGCGAGACAGTGTACGGAGTCAGATAACACACCGTCCGCTCAAAAACCGGTATCTCCCATCAGAAAATATCAGATCATAAACATCAGGGATGAAATCCCACCAATAAATCCACCCACTGCAGTAATGTGCCACACAGTCACAGAGTGACACAGCGTGGAAACAGGCCCTTCGGCCCCACTTGCCCACGCCGACCAACCTGCCCCGTCTACACTAGTCCCACCTGCCCGCGTTTGGCCCCTGTGCTTCTAAACCTGTCCTATCCATGTACTTTGTCCAAGTGTTCATTAAATGTTGTATATGGTACACACGGTCGCAGGAGAATGGAGCTGAGAGAATGGAGCGGCTGGGCTTGTTCACTCTGGAGTTTAGAAGGATGAGAGGGGATCTCATTGAAGCATATTAGATTGTTAAGGGTTAAAGGCAGGAAGCATGTTTCACGGTGTTGGGGGAGACCAGAACCAGGGGTCCACAGTTTAAGGGGTTGGACAGGCTAGATGCAGGAAGATTGTTCCCGATGTTAGGAAGTCCAGAACAAGGGTCTCACAGCTTAAGGATAAGGGGGAAATCCTTTAAAACCGAGATGAGAAGAACTTTTTTCACACAGAGAGTGGTGAATCTCTGGAACTCTCTGCCACAGAGGGTAGTTGAGGCCAGTTCATTGGCTATATTTTAGATGTGGCCCTTGTGGCTAAGGGGATCAGGGGGTATGGAGAGACGGCAGGTATGGGATGCTGAGTTGGATGATCAGCCATGATCATATTGAATGGCGGTGCAGGCTCGAAGGTCCGAATGGCCGACTCCTGCACCTAATTTCTATGTTTCTATGTTTCTAAGAAGATGGAGTAAGCCATTTAGAACGGAGATGAGGAAACACTTTTTCACACAGAGAGTTGTGAGTCTGTGGAATTCTCTGCCTCAGAGGGAGGTGGAGGCCAGTTCTCTGGATGCTTTCAAGAGAGAGCTAGATAGGGCTCTTAAAGATAGTGGAGTCAGGGAATATGGGGAGGAACGGGATACTGATTGGGGATGTTCAGCCATGGTCACATTGAATGGCGGTGCTGGCTCGAAGGGCCGAATGGCCCACTCCTGCACCTATTGTCTATGTTTCTGATCAGCCTGACAATATTGAATGGAACTACACTGAAAATGCATGAAGAGTTCCTGTACGTTATTTTTTGTTTTATTCGTTTTTTTATTCTGAATAAACTTTTATTTTTGAAACTGGTAGAAAAATCCCTTGAATGAATAATTTAAGATCAATTAACCATATAACAATTACAGCGCGGAAACAGGCCATCTCGGCCCTTCTAGTCCGTGCCGACCACTTATTCTCCCCTAGTCCCATCTACCTGCACTCAGACCATAACCCACCATTCCATCCCCGTCCATATTTATTTTTAAATGATAAATAATTTTAAATTTAAATGATAATTTTAAATGATTTAAAATATCCAATTTATTTTTAAATGATATAATCGAACCTGCCTCCACCACTTCCACCGGAAGCTCATTCCACACCGCTACCACTCTCTGAGTAAAGAAGTTCCCCCTCATGTTACCCCTAAACTTCTGTCCCTTAATTTTCAAATTAAGGCCGGGACTTTTTAACCGGAGGGTCGGTCGGTCGGTCGGCCTGTCCCGGTGACGCCTGGCGAGTGATACCTTTGTTCTGCTTCTCCACCTCAGTGTCCGGCTTGCTCTGTCCGGAGCTGCCTTCCGATTGCAACACCGGCCGGTTTTCCTTCCTGGAAACGTCAAATCCCGGCTTCTGTGAAAGCCAAACGGGGAAAGAAAGTGTCAGCTGCGAGATGTCGGAGAAGTGACGGAGGTCCCTGCATTTTTTTAAGATTAGTTTAGAGATATGGGGGGGATGGGCAGAAACAGGCGGAGTCCGCGCCGACCAGCGATCACCCCGCGCGCGAGCATTGTCCAACACACACCGGCGGCAATTTACCATCTTTACCCGAAGCCGATTAACCGACAAACCCTGCACGTCTTTGGAGTGCGGGAGGAAACCGGGGAACCCGGAAAAAACCCACGCAGGTCCCGGGGAGAACGTGCAAACTTGGTACAGACAGCGCCCGAGGTCAGGAGCGAACCCGGGTCTCTGGCGCCGTGAGGCAGCAGCTCTACCGCCTGTGGTAGTCCTTGGGCCGTTTAAGATGGCTGCTCGCTGCATTACCAGCAAGTCAACGGGGAAAAAATTCGTCATCATTCATTTATCCTTTCTCCATTTTGTGACGGAGGGGGCTACAGCGAGAGGGAGAGGGGGTAGAGAGGGGGGGGGAGGGGGGGGGGAGGGGGAGAGGGGGAGAGGGGGAGAGGGAGAGGGGGAGAGGGGGGGAGAGAGGGAGGGGGGGAGGGAGAGAGAGAAAGAGGGAGAGGGGGAGAGGAGAGAGAGAGAGAGAGAGGGAGAGGGGGAGAGAGGGGGAGAGAGAGGAGAGAAGAGGGAGAGAGAGAGGAGGGAGGGGGGGAGAGAGGGGGAGAGGGGGGGAGAGAGGAGAGAGAGAGACGGAGGAGAGGGAGGGGGGGAGAGAGCGGGAGGGGGAGAGGGAGGGGGAGAGAAAGAGGGAGAGAGGGAGAGTGGGAGAGAGGGAGTGAGTGAGGGAGAGAGAAGAGAGGGGTGGCGGGCACGCTGTGGTTCTTGGTCTTTATCTTTCCTGACCCCAGGTTATGTTGACCTGCTCGCTCTGAGCACCCACCCGCTGTATTTAAAGGGACAGGGTCAACACTGTTATGAAGTCATGTATTAGATGTGCATATGGGACACACCAACAACACTGGAGGTGGCACCAAAATTAGAGGCATGAAATAAGGAGATTTTTATTTCACATGTTTCTTAGTTGATTTTAATTTAGTTTAGAGATGCTGTACGGAAACAGGCCCTTCGGCCCAACCGAGTCCGCACCGACCAGCGATGGCCCCGTGCATTAACACTATCCTATATACACACACACACACACACACACACACACACACACACACACACACACACACACACACACACACACACACACACACACACACACACACACACACACACACACACACACACACACACACACACACACACACACACACACACACACACACACACACACACACACTGGGGACAATTTGACACTTATACCAAGCCAATCAACCTACAAACCTGTACACCTTTGGAGTGCGGGAGGAAACCGGAGCACCCGGAGGAAACCCACGCGGGCCACGGGGAGAACGTGCAAACTCCGCACAGACAGCACCCGTGGTCAGGATCGAACCTGGGAGTATGGTGCTGTAAGGCAGAGCAACTATACCGCTGTGCCACCGTGCCGCCCTTAGTTTCTGTTTAACTAACACTGTGTGTTCACTGCCTGCACTGTGGGTCTGGCAATGATTTGACTTTAAAATCTGCATCATTTCATGGCTGTCTACCTCCCCCCCACCCCCCCCACCCCCCCCCCCCCCCCCCCATCTAAATCTTCCCCCCCACAACCCTTCAAGAAATTGCTATCCTCCACTCGACTTCCACAACACCCCTGATTGATTGAAAGATACAGCGTGGAAACAGGCCCTTCGGCCCACCGAGTCTATGCTGACCATCCGTCCACACTAGATCCCTGTTATCCCTGCACACTGGGGACAATTTACAGAGGGCCAATTCGCCTACACACAAACCTGCATGTGTTTGGGATGTGGGAGGAAACCGGAGCTCCCGGAGAAAACCCACGCGGGTCACAGGGAGGACATACAAACTACGTACAGGCAGCAGCACCCCCCCCCCCCCCCCCCAGTCAGGATCGAACCCGGGTCTCTGGCGCTGTGTGGCAGCAACTCTACCGCTGCGCCACCATGAATAATGAAATAATCTACCCCCCTCCCCCACCCCCTCCCCAGAGGTGTTATCCTTCCCAGAGCAAAGTAAAAACTGGATCTAAACATCTCAATAATAACAGACCCCTAATCTGTAAAATCCAATTGTTTGTTATTTATTGCGGCCTCTCTCAATGATTCTCACGTTACTGCGATGTTCTGAAGGTTAAAGCGTTACTGACGCAAGAACAAACATTTCTAAAAATACTCCTTGTAAAATCTTCCATTAACACTTGTGCAAAGACCCTTCAGGCAGTGACTACCAGATACTGACTCGATGCCATAAGGTCAGAGGTGATGGGAGCGTAACCACCGCAGGTCACAGGGGGATTGTTCAAACTCCGTACAGGCAGCACCCGTAGTCGGGATCGAACCCGTGTCTCTGGCGCTGTGAGCCAGCGACTTTACCGCTGCGCCACCTTGCTGTCCAAATACAGAAGGGCACCATCAGTTTGTGCAACTGAGCCACAGCCCTTCCTTTGAATTGATGTGTATGTAGAGCATGGAAACAGGCCCTTCTGCCCGTCAATTTCCTCCCTCCCCCTCACCCTCTACACTATGTTATCCCAATGATGCGTGCACTCCCTACACTCCGGGCCATGCTAAATGATTAGTAACTGGACTTTATCTTGCACTAAACGTTATTCCCTTTATCCTGTATCTGTACACTGTGGATGGTTCGATTGTAATCATGTCTAGCCTTTGTGCTGACTGAATAGCAGGTAACTGAAAGCTTTTCATTGTACCTTGGTACACGTGACAATAAACTAAAAACTATCCTCCATCTTCATTCCCCCTGCCTCGGCAAGGCCAGCAGCATAATCAAGGACCAGTCTCACCCCCGGTCACTCCCTCTTCTCCCCTCTCCCATCAGGCAGGAGGTACAGAGGTGTGCAAACGCACACATCCAGATTCAGGGACAGTTTCTTCCCAGCTGTTATCAGGCAACTGAGCCATCCCACCACCAACTAGAGACTGGCCCTGACCTCCCATCTACCTCATCGGAGTCCCCGGGACTACCTTTAATCGAAATTTACTGGACTTTATCTTGCACTAAACATTATTGACGTTGATCATATTTCTATACACTGTGGACGGCTCAATTGCAATCATGTATAGTTTCAAAGATAGACACAAAATGCTGGAGTAACTCAGGGGGTCAGACAGCATCTCTGGAGAAAAGGAATGGCTGACATTTCAGGTCGAGACCCGAAACGTCACCATTCCATCTCTCCAGAGATGCTGAGTTACTCCAGATAGACTTGGTTTATACTCTCTAGAATTTAGGAGATTGAGAGGGGATCTTATAGAAACTTACTAAATTCTTAAGGGGTTGGACAGGCTAGATGCAGGAAGATTGTTCCCGATGTTCGGGAAGTCCAGGACAAGAGGTCACAACTTAAGGATAAGGGGGAAATCCTTTAAAAACCGAGAATGAGAAGAACTTTTTTCACACAGAGAGTGGTGAATCTCTGGAACTCTCTGCCACAGAGGGTAGTTGAGGCCAGTTCATTGGCTATATTTAAGAAGGAGTTAGATGTGGCTCTTGTGGCTAAGGGGATCAGGGGGTATGGAGAGAAGGCAGGTACGGGATACTGAGTTGGATGATCAGCCATGATCATATTGAATGGCGGTGCAGGCTCGAAGGGCCGAATGGCCTACTCCTGCACCTAATTTCTATGTCTATGTTTCTATGTTTCCGACACATGTGTAGATCCAATTTCTGTTTCAGTTTTGTTTATTGTCACGTGTACCGAGGTACAGTGAAAAGCTTCTGTTGCGGGCTACCCAGCCAGCAGAAAGACAATAATACGTGATTGCAATCGAGACACTCGCGGCGTATAGATACATGATATATATATCTGGCCTCTCTCCACTGGCTCCCAGCATGGTACACAATCAACTTCAATCTCCTCTCATTCGTATACAAAATCATTAACAGGCTTGTCCCCACCTACATCAAAAATCTTCTAACCCACCATTCTACCTCCAGGTCCCTCAGGTTGGCCGACTTGTGGCTACCGGCTATCCTGCCCGCGGTCTAGGTTTAAGCTCAAGGACTCTGCGAGCGCACGCCGGGGGCTCTAACACCAAGACCCGGTGTGCGACCTCGCACCACCCGGCGTGGCTTTAATGGCCGCGGGACAATCGCCATCGCCAGCCGGGGGCTTTGACTTTGACTCTGACTCTGACATCGGGGGGGGAGTGCAGTGGAGAGATAAGTTTTTTTGGCCTTCCATCACAGCAATGTGATGGATGTTTATGTAAAATGTAAATTATGTTGTGTCTGGGGTCTATTTGTGTGTAATGTATGGCTGCAGAAACGGCATTTTGTTTGGACCTCAAGGGGTCCAAATGACAATTAAATTGAATCTTGAATCTTGAATCTTGACCGCACTTTTGCGGTTGCAGCACCTGGACTGTGGAACAGCATCCCTCTCCTCATCAGAACTGCCCCCTCCATCGCCTCCATCAAATCGAGGCTCAAAAACCTATTTCTAATCCCGAGCGTTTTTTGAGCCCCTCCGAGCGGGCGCTGTAAACAGTGTATGTATGTATTGTTAGGCCTGTGGACCATTGTATGTAGCACATTAGTACCTGCTCTGATGTACAGCACTTTGGTCAGCGTGAGTTGTTTTTAAATGTGCTATACAAATAAAATTGAATGATTGATGATAAGGGAATAACGTTTTTAGTGGAAGGTAAAGCCAGCCTTTCCGCTGACTGGCTAGCAGGCAATAAAAATGTTTTCCCTGTAATTCAGGATGCGTAATAATAAACTAAACTAAACCAGACTAAATGATTCACATCACACCCCTGGGCACGATGCAAGTTTGATGATATGAGATACAATGAGACAACTATGAGTCTATTGCACTTCAGGTGGAGCTGGGCATGAAATGGCGTCTCCGGTTTGGCCTCAGACGGAGGTCGGGTTTAGTGCAGAGTGTCGGCCGCTCGCCACCACTTATTTCATGCCTCGGAACCATGAGCAGGAGTGACACAGATGAGGGGGGGGAGGGGGGTGGGACCACAAGACTCGGGGAGTGATGAAGACAGGTGGGCTGGCCTGCCGCTTACTGCACTGGCTCTGTCACTCCTCCTCGTGTCCGCGGCGGTGGTCATCCCTCTGTCCGCCTGATCCCAGGAGTCGTCGACAGAGTGGGCCCAGAGGCTGCTGTCAGTGGGCAGAGGAGGGACAGCGGGCAGCGGGCCTTGCTGGAGGTAGGACTGCGGCAGGGGTGGTCGAGGCGGCCGCATCTCCTGAGACAAAGTAGAGCGAGCGTAAAGCGTGAAAGAGTAACCGCGCGCGGAGACGGCGAGACTGTGAGCGAGCAAGTGGAGGAGGTTAGCGTCTGGGAGGACCCCCCCTCCCCACCCACCTCCCACCTCCCCCTGACTTGAGGCTTCGGCCTACCAACTAGGAGATGGACCATTACCTGAAGAACACAAAACGCTGGAGCGAAACCCCTGTCCCACTGTACGAGCTAATTCAAGACTTCTTCCCAATTTGCCCCGATTCGAACTCGGAGATTTACCGTAATGGCCGCTCGTAGGTACTCGGGGCTCTCGTGGACATTTTGATAAATCTTCATGAGTCTTCCCCAGCTTACCACGTTTCCCGAGTACCTGCCGTTAGCGTTACAAGCCGCCAAGAGACGTCCCCGAGCTCCGACGTACCCGCTACGTACATTCTACGCGCTTACCACGAGTTTGATTTTTTTTTAAACTCGGGAGAGCTCTTGGAATGAACTCGTACAGTGGGACAGGGCTTTAACTCAGCAGGGACCGGCAGCATCTGACATTTCGGGTCGAGACCCTTCTTCTTCATTTTGTGTCTATCTTCGGTTTAAACCAGCATCTGCGGTTCTTTCCTACACATCACCTGAAGAACCTTTCATCAACTAGAGGTTTCTTGCTTCACTATATTAAACTGGTAGAGTCATAGTCATAGAGTTATACAGTGTGGAAACGGACCCACACCGACCAATGTCCCATCTACACTAGTCCCACCTGCCTGCGTTTGGTCCATATTCCTCCAAACCTGTCTAATGTACCATATACATGTCTAATTATTTGTCAAAGGTTGCGATAGTCCCTGCCTCCTCTGGCAGCTTGTTCTGCACACCCACCACCCTATGAGTGAAAAAGTTACCCCTCAGATTCCTATTAAATCTTTTCCCCTTTCACCTTAAACCTATGTCATAGAAACATAAAAATTAGGTGCAGGAGTAGGCCATTCGGCCCTTCGAGCCTGCACCGCCATTCAATGTGATCATGGCTGATCATCCAACTCAGTATCCCGTACCTGCCTTCTCTCCATACCCCCTGATCCCCTTAGCCACAAGGGCCACATCTAACTCCCTCTTAAATATAGCCAATGAACTGGCCTCAACTACCCTCTGTGGCAGAGAGTTCCAGAGATTCACCACTCTCTGTGTGAAATAAGTTCTTCTCATCTCGGTTTTAAAGGATTTCCCCCTTATCCTTAAGCTGTGACCCCTTGTCCTGGACTTCCCCAACATCGGGAACAATCTTCCTGCATCTAGCCTGTCCTCTGGTTCTCGATTCCCCTACGCTGAGCAAGAGACTCTGTGCGTCTACCCGATCTATTCCTCTCATGATTTTATATATCTCTACAAGATCACCCCCTCGAGTAGCTCAGGCCCTCGAGTCCTGGCAACATCCTCGTAAATCTTCTCTCTACCCTTTCCAGCTTGGCAACATCTTTCCCGTAACATGGTGGCCAGAACTGAACACAATGCTCTAAATGTGGCATCACCAGCGTCTTATACAACTGCAACATGACCTCCCAGCTTCTATACTCAATACTCTGACTGATGAAGGCCAATGGGCCAAAAGCCTCTTTGACCACCCGATCAACCTGTGACTGCAACTTCAAGGAACCATGCACCCGCACTCCTAGATCCCTCTGCCCTATGACACTCCCTACCATTCACTGTGTAGGTTCTGCCCATGCTAGACTTTCACTGTCAAACATGCTTCTAGAAATTTGATCCGTTGCATAGCTGACACATCTCCAGCCTGGTGGCCAAACCCAGGGTCAACTTCTAGGTCTCAATTCATTCCTAACTAGCCAACAGGGAATGACAAATGAGGAAAAACCTTTTCACCCAGAGAGTAGCGAATCTGTGGAATTCTCTGCCACAGAAGGCAGTGGAGGCCAATTCACTGGCTGTATTCAAGAGAGAATTACATAGAGCACTTAGGGCTAACGGAATCAAGGGATATGGGGAGAAGGCAGGAACGGGGTACTGATTTAGGATGATCAGCCATGATCATATTGAATGGAGGTGCTGGCTCGAAGGGCCGAATGGCCTACTGCTGCACCAATGTGGCAATCTATGAGATGCCCTGCTATCTGGGACATTTGAAGGTAAAAGGCCAGACTGCTCCCCTGATCCTTACCCTGGTCCCCGATTTGTTGGTGGAGAATCAAGCAGAATTGGAGCGTAGACAACTGCCAGAAACTCAAGAGAAATAACAAGTAAAAATTCTATCAGACCCAACACTGAAAGACCACAGGAGAGAAAGGGGTGACTTGGACAATTTTGCTCTTCCTACACCTTGTCGGTAAAGAGACAGCTGTTTCTTTCCAGACACATGTAGAGAGTCTCTTGCCCAGAGTAGAGGAATCGAGGACCAGAGGACAAGGGTTTAAGTTGAAGGTGAAAAGATTCAAGAGGAAGAGTGGTGGGTGTGTGGAACGAGCTGCCGGAGGAGGTTGGTGAGGCAGGGGCTATCCCAATGTTTAAGAAACAGTCAGACAGGTACATGGACACTGAGAGTGGTGAATCTCTGGAATTCTCTGCCACAGAACGTAGTTGAGTAGTTATAGCAGTTCATTGGCTATATTTAAGAAGGAGTTAGATGTGGCCCTTGTGGCTAAAGGGATCAGGGGGTATGGAGAGAAGGTAGATACAGGATACTGAGTTAGATGATTAGCCATGATCATATTGAATGGCGGTGCAGGCTCGAAGGGCCGAATGGCCTACTCCTGCACCTATTTTTTTATGTTTCTATAGGACGGGTTTGGAGGGATATGGGCCAAATGCAGGCACATGGGTCCAGTGTGGCTGGGACATGTTGGCCCGTGTGGGCAAGTTGGGCCGAAGGGCCTGTTTCCACATTCTATGACTGTAACAAAAGGAACTGCAGACGCGGGTTTACCAGAAAATACGCCAAGTGCTGAAGCAACTCAGCGGGTCAGGCAGAATTTCTGGAGAATATGGATAGGTGACGTTTCAGGTTGAGACCTTTCCCTGAATTTTCAGACTGAAAATAGGGTCTCGACCCAAAACATCGCCCATACATGTTCTCGAGAGTCGCAGCCTGACCCGCTGAGTTCCTCCTGCACTTTGTGTCTTTGTTTGGTAAACCAGCATCTGCAGTTCCTCCAGGGATTTCTTCCTCATTAATTTGTAACAAGACGAGTTACCTCAATTTCTATTTCACTTCCTCCTACTGTTGGTGTCATGTCAGGTGACATGGTGTCAGGTGAAAAAAGAAATTCGAGGAGGACTTTCACCCCTCTCTCAAAGAAGGGGGGGGGGGAAACTGAGAACTCACAGCCAATCAATGGAGCAAACGTTGGGAGCGGAGAGATTTTAAGTTTAGTCTGGTTTAAGTTTAGAGATACTGCGCGGAAACAGGCCCTTCGGAGCGCCGGGTCCGTGCCGACCAGCGATCCCCGCACACTAATGCCCCTGTCCCACTTAGGAAACCTGAACGGAAACCTCTGGAGACTTTGCGCCCCACATAAGGTTTCCGTGCGGTTCCCGGAGGTTTTTGTCAGTCTCCCTACCTGCTTCCACTACCTGCAACCTCCGGCAACCACCTGCAACCTCCGGGAACCGCACGGAAACCTTGATACCAAGCCGATTAAGCTGCAAACCTGCACGTCTTTGGAGTGTGGGGGTGGGGAACCGGAAAAAACAACCCAGGCAGGTTGCGGGGAGAGCGTACAGACAAGCACCTGTGATCGGGATCGAACCTGGGTCTCTGGCGCCACGAGGCAGCAACTCTACCGCTGCGCCACTGTGCCGCCCTCACCGTGAAAAGGCGACGAGCACGAGGGAAACTGGATTGGAGAGCTGGCGGGTGAGAGGGACTTTGAGCAGGGTTGGTGCAGGGCAGATTTTCATTCATATTTGCTGGAGTAGAAGACAGGCTTTACAACCCACAACCACCCCCCCCACCCCCCCAAACATTGCAATAAGTGTGTGGGTCAGGCCGTCCTGAGATCAGTCTCCGCTTACCTCATTGACTGGTTGCTGGGCGGCCATTTGCAATTCGGAGTCGGGCGAGAAGGGGCTCAAGGGGCTGGTGACGCTGTTAGAACTCAGGGGGCTGGCGGGGCTGTTGGGACTGGAAGTGCCCACCTGGGCATTCGGCACTGCGGAGAAAGGGCAAGTGAAATGTTACTAAAAATACCAGGGTGAATCGCCACAGGCAATAACCGAAAATAGACACCAAAAACTCAGCGGGTCAGGCAGCATCTCCTGAGGAAAGGAATAGGTGACGTTTCAGGTCGAGACCCTACTCTCCCTCTCTGCCACCCCAGAGATGGGGTACTGATTTGGGGATGATCAGCCATGATCACATTGAATGGCGGTGCTGGCTCGAAGGGCCGAATGGCCGACTCCTGCACCTATCGTCTATTGTCTACCATTCACTCGCTTAAATTGAATCCCACCAGGTTTCGAGAAGAGTCTAGGTTCGGTTAGAAAGGAACTGCAGATGCTGGTTTACACCACAGTCAGAAAACTGCTGGAGTAACTCAGCGGGACAGGCAGCATCTCTGGAGGGACAGTCTGAAGAAACGTCACCCATTCCTTCCCTCCAGAGATGCTGCCTGTCCCGCTGAGTTACTCCAGCATTTTGCCTCTATCTTTAGTTTAAGGAAGGGTCCCGACCCAAAACGTCACCTATTCCTTCTCTCCAGAGATGCTGCCTGTCCCGTTAGCCCTGACAGCTATGTCTAACTCTCTCTTGAAAACATCCAGTGAATCGGCCTCCACTGCCTTCTGTGGCAGAGAATTTCACAGACTCACAACTCTCTGGGTGAAAAGGTTTTTCCTCATCTCAGTCCTAAGCGGCCCACCCCTTATTATTAACCTGTGACCCCCCCTGGTTCTGGGCATTTTTCCTGCATCTAGCCTGTCCAACCCCTTAAGAATTTGTTTAAGAAGGAACTGCAGATGCTGGAAAATCGAAGGTAGACAAAAGTGCTGGAGAGACTCAGTGGGTGCGGCAGCATCTATGGAGCGAAGGAAATAGGCAACGTTTCGGTCCGAAACGTTGCCTATTTCCTTCGCTCCATAGATGCTGCAGCACCCACTGAGTTTCTCCAGCACTTTTGTCAACCCCTTAAGAATGTTGTGCGTTTCGTACAAGATGGCGTACCATTCTGTTTGAGAGTGTCGGCCGTAACCCGTTCCGGATAGGTCTTCCTCAGGCCCTCCATCACATCCTGGATCCTCCACAGTTCCTTCTGGATGTTCTTGTACCCCAGCTCCGCCTGAGGAAGTAACACCGAGCCGTTTACCACCACCACCTCGATACGCAGTCAGTTTTAGCTCCATTAGCTTACGTAGTCGACACAAGGAACGGGATTATGGAAGGAAGATGGAGGTTTACACAGGGGGGGAAAAAGGCACAAAACGCTGGAGTAATGCCCCTGTCCCACTTAGGAAACCTGAACGGAAACCTCTGGAGACTTTGCGCCCCACCCAAGGTTTCCGTGCGGTTCCCGGAGGTTTTCGACAGTCTCCCCTACCTGCTTCCACTACCTGCAACCTCCGGCAACCACCTGCAACCTCCGGGAACCGCACGGAAACCTTGGGTGGGGCGCAAAAGTCTCCAGAGGTTTCCGTTCAGGTTTCCTAAGTGGGACAGGGGGGCATAACTCAGCGGGTCAGGCAACATCTCAAGAGAACATTGGATAGGTGACGCGTCGGGTTGGGGCCCTTCTTCGAGGTCCCCATCCCAAATCGGTCGCCCATCCATGTTCTCCAGAGATGGAGATCACATTGAAATGCAGAAGATCTCTGGCACTTTGCGTCTATTCTTCTCCACTATAGTTAGACAACAACAGACAAAATCACTTTTGGTTGTGATGGGATGGGTTGGGACACATAGTATCACGGGGAGAAAAGATTGAGCAGGAAGAAACTACAGATGCCGAAGATTTGTACCAAAGATGGGCGCAGAGTGCTGGGGTAACTCAGCGATTCAGGCGGCATCTCTGGAGGAAAAGGACGGGGTGACGTTTCAGACCGAAGAATGGTCCCGTCCCAAAACGCCACCCGTTCTTTTTTCTCCAGAGATGCCGCCTTACCCCGCTGAGTTACTCCAGCACTTTATGTCCAACTGAAGTGCTGGAGTAACTCAGCGGGACAGGCGGAATCTCTGGAGGGAAAGTGGATGGGTGACGATTCGAGCCGGGACCCTTCTTCAGACTGGATATGGTGACGTTGTGTATATGGTGTCTGAAGAAGGTTCTCGGCCCAGAATGTCACCCATCCCTTTGTCTCCAGAGACGCTGCCTGACCCGCTGAGTTACTTGTGAGGTTATCCACTTTGGTAGCAAAAACAGGAAGGCAGATTACTATCTAAATGGCGTTAAGTAAGTAAGTAAGTTTATTGGCCAAGTATTCACATACAAGGAATTTGCCTTGGTGCTCCGCCCACAAGTAACAACATGACACACAGTGACAGTTACGAATGACTCAGAAAACACTAAACATTAACAATAATAATAAAACATTAATGATAATGTCACGTTGAGATAAGGGGAAGTACAACGGGACATCTGGGGGTCCTTGTACATCAGTCTATGAAAGTAAGCGTGCAGGTACAGCAGGCAGTGAAGAAAGCGAATGGCATGATGGCCTTTATAACAAGAGGAATCGAATATAGCAGCAAAGAGGACCTTCTGCATTGGTACAGAACCCCAGTGAGACAACACCTGGAGTATTGTGTGCAGTTTTGGTTCCCTAATTTGAGGAAGGACATTCTTGCTATTGAGGGAGTGCACCGTAGGTTTACAAGGTTAATTCCCGGGATGGCGGGACTGTCATATGCTGAGAGAATGGAGCAGCTGGGCTTGTACACTCTGGAGTTTAGAAGGATGAGAGGATATCTCATTGAAACATATAATATTGTTAAGGGCTTGGACACACTAGAGGCAGGAAACATGTTCCCGATGTTGGGGGAGTCCAGAACCAGGGGCCACAGTTTAAGAATAAGGAGTAAGCCATTTGGAACGGAGACGAGGAAACACTTTTTCTCACAGAGAGTGGTGAATCTGTGGAATTCTCTGCCTCAGAGGGCGGTGGAGGCAGGTTGTCTGGATGCTTTAAAGAGAGAGCTAGATAGGGCTCTTAAAGATAGCGGAGTCAGGGGATATGGGGAGAAGGCAGGACCGGGGTACTGATTGGGGATGATCAGCCATGATCACATTGAATGGCGGTGCTGGCTCGAAGGGCTGAATGGCCTACTCCTGCACCTATTGTCTATTGTCTATTGTCACTCCAGCGCTCCATGTCTATCTTCGCTTGAGAAGATTATTGGTTTAAGATCTCCAAAGGTCTCTCTGTGTGGATGATTAATGATGAGTGAGTGTACATTGATGACTGGATGGCAGTGTTACCTGCATTCCCGCGGGATTGTTCAGTTGCTCCCACAAGTCATTGTGAATGATGGACAACTCCATCTTGAGGGCATCGCACTCCATTTTTGTGTTTGCAAAGGCCTGAAACAGGTGTAACGTGCAAAGCAGGACCAGGACACAAGTCAACACATGTCTTCCAAACGCTTCATGCCTAAAGAATGCTCAACAAAGAATCAAATCTCATTCATTGAAGGCAAGTAATGGATAGAACTACAACTGACTCCCGTCATGTGAAGCTGTCAGAAGATTATAAGTGATAGGAGCAGAATTAGGCCATTCGGCCCATCAGGTCTACTCTGTCACTCAATCGTGGCTCATCAATCTTTCCCTCTCGACCCCATTCTCCCGCCTTCTCCCCATAAACCCTGACATCTTTACTGATCAAGAATCTATCTATCCTTAACTGCCTTAAAAACATGAATTGAATTGGCCTTCAAAGCCTTCCGCGGCAATGAATTCCACAGGGCGGTTCTGTGGCGCAGCGGTAGAGTTGCTGCCTTACGGTGCTTGCAGCGCCGGAGACCCGGGTTCGATCCCGACTACGGGTGCCTGCGTGTCTGTGTGGAGTTTGCACGTCCTCCCCGTGACCTGCGAGATCTTCGGTTTCCTCCCACACACCAAAGACGTACTAGTTTGAAGGTTAATTGGCTTGGTGTAAATGTAAAATTAGTTTAGTGCTCTGTGTATCAGGATAGTGTTGGTGTGCGGGGATCGCTGGTCGGCGCGGACTCGATGGGCCGAAGGGCCTGTTTCCCACACTGCGTGTCGAAACTAAAACTAAACTAAACCACCTGACGCCAACATTTTGCCCCCACCCCACCCCGTACCGTGGTGGCTTGCGAGAGCTCCCCGCGGATGTTGACCAGCTGGTTCTGTAGCGACTCCTTCTTCTGCACCAGTTGCTCGGTGTAGCCGGGTTGGTTGCGGTACATCGCCATCTCCCGGTGGGTGGTTTCCAAGGCACTTTCCAGAGATTCCTGCAAGCACGACAGGTGTAAGGAGGAACATTCACCAGAGTCACAACAGCGAACATTAGAAATGGCCAAGACACAAGGTTGGGCGGCACGGTGGCGCAGCGGTAGAGTTGCTGCCTTACAGCACCACAGACCCGGGTTCGATCCTGACTTTTGGGGGTGTCCCACTTAGGCGACTGGCGACTGCAAGTTTGAATGGAATTCACCTACGACAACTGGCGACAACCTACGACAGCAAAAATTATCGCCACTGTCGCCAAAAAATTCACAACATGTTGTAAATTTTGTGGCAGTCGCCAGTAGTCGCCCAATAAAATCGCCTAAGTATGACAGGCCCATTAGCGTGCTGTCTGTGCGGAGTTTGTACGTTCTCCCCACGACTCGCGTGGGTTTTCTCCGAGATCTTCGGTTTTCTCCCACCCTCCAAGGACATACAGGTTTGTTGGTTACTTGGCTTGGTGTAAATGTAAAATTGTCCCTAGTGTGTGTAGGGTGGTGTTAGTGTGCGGGGATGGCTGATCTGTGAGGGCCGAAGGGCCTGTTTCCGTGCCGTATCTCTAAACTAATCTAGTGAGCAAAAACAAAAAAAATAACACGGTGGCGCAGCTGGTCGAGGATCACAGAGTCACAGCATCAGAGACCCGGGTTCGATCCTGACGACGGGCGCTGTCTGTCTGGAGTTTGTACGTTCTCCCTGTGACCGCGCCGATTTCCTCCGGGTGCTCCGGTTTCCTCCCACACTCCAAAGCCGCACAGGTTTGTCGCCTAATTGGGCATTGGTAAAATTAGTGTGTGTAGGACGGTGCTAGTACGACACGAGATGAAACCCGGTGGGCCGAAGGGCCTGTTTCTGCGCTGTATCTTTAAAGTTTAGATTATTTAGTCTAGAGATACAGGGTGGAAACACGCCCTTTGGCCCATCGCATCCGCACAGATGAAAATAGAATCTAAAGTCTAAAGGAAAATCTGATGTAAAATGTCCCTCCACAACTGGGGCGTGATGCAGAGGCTGAGGAACGGAGTGGGAAGTCCCCCTACCTTCTCCTTGCGGAGTTGGAGGACCCATTTCTCCTGTTCTCGCTGGTTCTTGGTCTGCTCGCAAAATCGACCCAGCAACTTCTGTTTCCAAAAGGGAAGAACAACGGAGTTAGTTTTCAGATGCAGCTTTCGACAGAGACTGTGGTGAAGGGGGGAGGCTCCCATTGGAAGAGCCGCCAGCCTGCAAGCGCACCGCCATTTACAGTCCGCATCTAAATGGAAGACACAAAGTGCTGGAGCAACTCAGAGTAATGGCCGCATCTCTAACAACACCGTGGATCATTTAACTAAAGGGCCTGTCCCACTTTGAGATTTTTTCCGGCGACTGCGAATGTCTTCGACTGACGCCCGTAGTCGCCCTGAAAACCGTCAAGTTACGACACCCTCACGACACTCTGCGTCATCCGCCTTCACAACATCTTTTTCTTCTTGTGTACGGAGTGCACAGCCTAAAGTTGTAGGACAACTTGTTCGATTTGAACATTTGATTGTGCACGCCAGGTTGATTGCATTCGTCGAAACAGAGCGGACCACGTGAAGGTTGCAATCTCCCACCCCCTTCACAACACAAGGAGGCTACACTGAAATATAATAATCACATTGGCAATGAACTTATATCTACAATAAATTTAACTTTTTAAGAAATAAGTTGTTTGTTTAACGTCAGCGTCTCCGGGCGTCACCCGCAGGACAACGCACGTCAGCGTGTGACAGGGCGCACGACATGACGACATGGGGGACTTTTTAATCTCTTCTCTGTATGGGGACCCGACCTTTTCCCTGTCGGGTCTCCGTTGTCGATGGGCCTAACATTCCAGCCTCCAACCGGAACCAACCACAGGGCTCCAGTCACCATCGCGGAGCCGGCCGACTTCAGAGCGTGGAGAGCTGTGGTGGCACGTGGCTGAGATCCGACTTCATAGACTGTAACATTGGGAGCTCGCGGGTCCCGGGTGGGAGACCGTTTTTCGGAGCTCCCGCAACGGCAACTTCTCCCGCCCGAATCGCGGGGTTAAAATGACCCGGAGCAGGGCCTTACATCGCCCGGCGCGGCTTTAACGGCCGCGGGACATACCATCGCCCGCAGGGGGCTTCAACATCGGGAGCCCCGGTTGCCTCGACACAGCAGTTGGACTGCTAGACCGCGGGAGAAGAACAAAGAACAGGGAAGAGACAAGACCTTTGCCTTCCATCACAGTGAGGAGATGTTTGGAGAGTCAATGTGATGAATGTTTATATAAATTGTGTTAATTGTGTGTCTTGTTTTTTTTTTTGATGTTATGACTGCAGGAACGAAATTTAGTTCGAACCATGTCTGTTTGAATGACAATAAATGGCATTCTATTCTATTCTTCAGACCTATTCAATGTAATCTGTTCCTTGTCTCCACACGATGTTTCCAGGTTTAGGGAGACGCTTTCAGGTGAGACGTCTGTTTAGGCGTCGGCGACACAGCCAACAAACCAGACACAGACACAGACAAGTCAACCAAGGGCATCAACTGTTATTCCCAAACCAAACCTGAGCCACAAGTGCAGCAATCTCAAACATGTCATTGATCTGTTTGAGGGCTTAAAAAAAAGGCAAATATTGATAAAAGGCAAAGAACACATCGTTCAGCAAATCGTTCTGGCCTCGGCGATGTTCCGAGTCAGGCTGACCCAAACCAAAACCCAATGTGTCAACAGAATATATCTCTGGCCAGAGCCGGACTTCATAAAGTCATGTGATAGGAGGAGAATTAAGCCATTCGGCCCATCAAGTCTACTCTGCCATTCAATCATGGCTGATCTATCTCCCCACTCCCAACCCCATTCTCCTGCCTTCTCCCCATGAGCTCGGCACCCGTACTAATCAAGAATCTATCTATCTCTGTCTTAAATATATCCACTGACTTGGCCTCTACAACCCTCTGTGGTAACAAATCCCACAGATTCACCACCCTCAGACTAAAGAAATCCCTCCTCATCTCCTTCCTAAAGGAACGTCCTTTAATTCTGAGGCTGTGACCTCTGGTCCTAGACTCTCCCACTGGCGGAAACATCCTCTCCACAAGATCGAGGTAAAGACAGGGAGATACAAGACATCACCTCCTCTCAAATCCCAGCACACGATATCATACTCCGATATCCTTATCAGTCCTGTTTTCACGTCTATGAATAACCTGCAGACTCCCTTCCTCCCATAGAAACCAGGATTGAAATCCGAGTCTGAAGAAGTCTCGACCCGAGACGTCACCCATTCCTTCCCGCCGGAGATTCTGCCCGTCACCCCGAGTTACTATCTTCGGTGTGAACCAGCATCTGCAGTCCCTTCCTTGGGAGAGTGTCATAAATTCGTGAGGAATAGGGGTAGAATTGGGCCATTTGGCCCATCAAGTAGTATGCCTACCATAGTGGTCAATGCCTACCATGTTCTGTTGTGCTGAAGCAAAGCAAGAATTTCATTGTCCTATCTGGGACACATGACAACAAATTTGAATCTTGAATCATGTCTACTCCGCCACTCAATCATGGCTGATCCATCTCTCCCGCTGAGTTACTCCAGCATTTTGTGTCTGCCTTCGGTGCAAACCAGCATCTGCAGTTCCTTCATGCTCACTTATTGAAATCCCACGGGTTATTTTATCCCCGAGAAGGGACGTTGGATTGCAGCGACGTTAGTAATAACCTCTTAAACAAAAATTGATGGAACTTACATCAATCTCCAGCTCATCGACCTTGTAATGGTGCAGGCCGTCCTGGTACCTGTCCTGATATGGAACCTGCAATAACAGCAGTAATGGTTTAGGGCTTTGACCTTGCCGAGAGGGACACACACACACCAAGATCAGTAATCAAACGTCACGCAGGTACAGAGGTGTGAAGACAAACACCTCCAGATTCGGGGACAGTTTCTTCCCAGCTGTTATCAGGCAACTGAACCATCCCACCAACAACTAGAGAGTAGTGCTGAACTACTATCTACCTCATTGGGGACCCTCGGACTATCTTTGATCGGATTTTACTGGCTTAACATAGAAACATAGAAACATAGAAAGTAGGTGCGAGAGTAGACCACCAGGTCCGTCGAGCCCGCACCGCCATTCGCTCATGGCTGAACACTAAACAGACACACTTACCCACAAACAGTAGACACAAGACACAGAACACAAGACACTACCCTCCCCCTTATACCGCTTTCACCCCTCTCCACCCCAAGAACCTCGTGATCTCCTGGGGGAGACAAAAAAACGGATAAAAACCCAGGTCCAATTCGGGAAAAAAAATCCGGGAAATTCCTCTCCGACCCCAATCCAGGCGATCGACACTTGTCCAGGAGATCACTCAGGTCTTACTATACTAACCATACCTAGGTCCATATCCCTGCCCTCTCCCCGTAGCCCCTTATCCCCTTGGCAGCTAAAAAACCATCTATTTTAGTCTTAAATATATTTAAAGTTTCTGCTTCCACTAACCTTGCACTAAACATTATTCCCATATTTTGTTGTTGATTGTTTAGAGATACAGCACGGAAACAGGCCCTTTGGCCCACTGAGTCCAGACCGACCAGCGATCCCCGCACATTAACACAAGCCTATACCCACACTAGGGACAATTTATACTTCTACCAAGTATGCAAACCCAAGCCAATTAACCTACAAACCTCTTCGTCTTTGAAGTGTGGGAGGAAACTGAAGATTTCGGAGAAAAGCAACGCAGGTCACGGGGAGAAACGTACAAACTCCGTACAGACAGCACCCGTAGTCGGGATCGAACCCGGGTCTCTGGCGCTGCAAGGCAGCGACTCTACTGCTGCGTCACCGTGTTGCCCTATGCAGGGCATCATGTAGTGCCGGTGATCGCTGGTCGGCGCGGACTCGCTGGGCCGAAGGGCCTGTTTTCACACTGTATATATAAAGTCTACTATGTACATCATCCCGGTAGATTTAATCATCTTCTCCACCCAGAACATAATACTCCAGATGAGTAAACCTCTCAATTAGTCGTTAGAAAACCACCCTGTTATTATTCATGTCGCACACTTCCCTTTATACATGTGCCCTCATCGCACAATACAGCTCTTTGTTCAGCACTCCAGCAGCGTTTTTCCTTAGATTGGCTGCCAGACAAACGTGAATGGTCTGTGGACTGAAACTTGTCAATTAACCCTGATTAGCACAAAGGGTCGGGGGAAAGTCCGGGATCTTTAATCCAAATTAAACTCTTCCAACACATTCAAAAGCCGTTTCATCTATCAATGCACGCAGACTGTTTGTTCAATTAGCCGGCTACTCAGTCTCCCTACAAACCCGCACAGAAACCGGAGCACCCGGAGAAAACCCACACAGGTCACGGGGAGAACGTACAAACTCTGCACGGACAGCGTCTCCGGACAGCATCTCTGGAATTCTCTGCCACAGAAAGTAGTTGAGGCCAGTTCATTGGCTATATTTAAGAGGGAGTTAGATGTGGCCCTTGTGGCTAAAGGGATCAGGGGGTATGGAGAGAAGGCAGGTACAGGATACGGAGTTGGATGATCAACCATGATCATATTGAATGACGGTGCAGGCTCGAAGGGCCGAATGACCTATTCCTGCACCTATTTTCTATGTTTCTATGTTTCACCCATAGTCGGGATCGAACCCGGGTCTCTGGCGCTGTGAGGCAGCAACTCTACCGCTGCGCCACCGCGCCGCCCCAACATAAATTTACAGACAGCGCCCGACTTACGAAACAGGCGCCGCATGTAAAAGTTGCATTTAGGTAACCGATCCTGTACTCAGTCCCGGACTCGTGCAATCAAGGCAGTTTGTGAATTCCACAACACTGTACGATCGCTCAAGTTTGCATCGGAAACAAGCCGGCAGTGGCGGCAGTGATTGCCCAGAAGGCCGTGCGCAGCAGAAAGTGCCCTGGACGCAGCTGAGACCGTGAATACTCTCTGTGTCGGACACAGAGTGCTGGAGATACTCAGCGGGCCAGGCAGCATCTCTGGAGAATATGGACAGGCAACGTTTCGGGTCGAGCCACTTCTTCACACTCAGTGAGTTATTTCGGGCAGTGGATTCCAATTCACGTAAAATCTGACTGATGTAAGGGTTGAAGTGGCAGCACGGCAGAGTTGCTGCCTTACACAATGCTCACAGCGCCAGAGACCCTGGTTCGATCCCGACTACGGGCGCTGTCTGTATGGAATTTGTACGTTCTCCCCGTGACCTGTGCGGGTTTTCTCCGGATGCTCCAGTTTCCTCCCACACTCGAAAGACGTGCATGTTTGTAGGTTAATTGGCTTGGTGTAATTGTAAATTGTCCCTAATGTGCACGAGATTGCGTTGGTTTGCGGGGATCGCAGGTCGGCACGGACTTGGTGGGCCGAATGGCCTGTTTCCACAAAGTATTTCTTAACTAAACTAAACATATTAATCCTCATATAAGTCGGGGAGTATAAGCCTGAATACTAACATGAAGGGTATCAATGAAAAGAGGAATCATTAAATGGCCTTAGGTGACATAGCAACGTTTGCTACAGACTCGGAGACATGAGTGCCCTGGTTAATAATAATGGTCCCATTATTACAGCATGTTCATCAATATTTTGATTCCATTTTCACATAAACTGTTCTTCAATGAGTTCATGTTCTTAAGTAATTGGAGCAGAATTAGGCCATTCGGCCCATCGAGTCTACTCCGCCATTCAATCATGGCCGATCTATCTTTCCCTCCTAACCCCATTCTCCTGCCTTCTCTCCGTAACCCCTGACACCCGTGGCAATCTCTCCACACATCCTCAAACATTAAGAAAAACTCTTCCGATGTGGTTTGGTGCCAGCGAGAGACATTCCTTTCATATTTTTATGCTCTTATTAAAATCTTTCATGCGGGACTTTGCCTGCTAATAACTAATCCTCTTTAATTAGCCTATTTCATTTGCAAAGGGCAAACTCATTATGTCCTTAAACCTACCATCTCACTGGGGTACTTACTGCAGGTTGGTGCATGCAGTTCAAACTATGTCCTTGATCAAATAAATCCTTTTGTTTCATTATTTTAGTTTTAGAGATACAGCATGGAAACAGGCCCTTCGGCCCACCGGGTCCGTGCCGACCAGCGATCGCCCGTTCACACTTTGTACTCACGTCTACAAACCCGCAACCGGAGCCCCCCGGGAGAAAACCCACGCAGGTCACGGGGAGATCGGGCAAACTCCGCACAGACAGCACCCGTGGTTGGGATTGAACCCGGGTCACTGGCGCTGTGATTCTGCTCTGCCACTGCGCCGCCCTACTGGACATATACGGGGCATGGCAACAGGCCTTTTGGCCCACCAGGTCCACACCGACCATCCATCACCGTAACGTGATGCAAGTCTTACCAATTCATAAGTGATAGGGGAAGAATTAGGCCATTCGGCCCTTCAATTCTCCTCCACTATTCAATCATGGCTGATCTATCTGTCATTGAGGCTGGAAGTAAAGCGGACTTAATACTTCCACATTTTCAAGCAGTGCACAGTGGCGCAGCTGGTAAACCCGCGGCCTCAAAGCGCCAGAGAACCACGGTTCGATCCTGACCTCCGGTGCTGTCTGTGTGGAGTTTGCATGCTCACTGTGACCGTGTGGGTTTTCTCCGGGTGCTCCGGTTTCGTCCCATACCCTAAGCACGCGCGTGCTCATAGGCTCATGGTCCTGTGTAAAAATAAAATGCCCCTGGTGCGCAGGCAGTGGGCGAGAAAGTGGGATAGCATAGAACTGATGTAAACGGGTGACCAATGGGCGGCGTGGACTGGGTGGGCCGAAGGGCCTGTTTCCACGCTGGATCTCTGAACCCAACAGCTGACGTCGGCCACTCATGGTCTTTGACTTGCCATCCCTTCCCTTCCCTTCCCGCACTCACTACCTTTTCACCCAGCGAGTTGTGAATCTGTGGAATTCTCTGCCACAGAAGGCAGCGGAGGCCAATTCACTGGATGTATTCAAGAGAGAGTTAGGGGCCTGTCCCACTTAGGCAGATTTTTGGGCAACTACAAGTGACTGCCGCAAAATTTTCAACATGTTGAAAAATCTTCGGTGACAGTGGCGACAGTTTTTGCTGTTGTAGGTTGTCGCCAGGTGTCGTAGGTGAATTCCATTAAAAGTAGTCCCTGGTAGTTGCCTAAAGAGTCACCTAAGTGGGACAGGCCCTTTAGATTTAGCTCTTAGGGCTAACCTAATGGAATCAAGGGATATGGGGAAAAAGCAGGAACGGGGTACTGATTCAGCTATGATCATATTGAATGGCAGTGCTGGCTCAAAGGACCGAATGGCCACCTCCTGCACCTATTGTCTATTGTCTATCAATGGGGAACAAACACAGGTACCATTTTGCAACTGAATCCCACCTGTTGATCCAAAAACTCTAGCTTCCTCTGCAATTGCAGGTCTAGAATTTCATCCTGTTCCGCCACAGAGTAAAGGAATCGCAGAGTCAGAGAATGCGGAAGAAAGGAAGAAGCCAAGAGTTAGTAAGCAGCAGAAACAGAGGTTAAAGACTGTAAAAGGGCACATCTATAGACAGTAGGGTTGCCAGCTGCCCCGTATTAGCCGGGACATCCCGTATATTGGGCTAAATTGGTTTGTCCCGTACGGGACCGCCCTTGTCCCGTATTTGACCGCTACTGCTCGGGTCGAGGGGACTGTCGGGTCGGAGCGCCTCACCCGTCCCAACGTAGTGCAGCCCATGGAGTGCAGCAGCAGCAGCAGCAGCGCCTCGCCCGTGGCCCCGTCAGTCGGTCGGCAGCCCGGCCAGTTGTCCGCACTACAGACCGTCGCTTGCCGCCGACACCACCATAAATCCCACCCACACAGTTACAGGCAGACAAAATTTAAAGGCAGATGCCATAACTCTCACGGCCGATCATCGGTTCATTAGTTGGGACGGGGCGCCGGACTTGTCGCGCGATGTCGCGCTGCCCGGGGCCAAAACTCCTCAGCTGGCCCCGCCGGCTGGGCTTTGTGTGCAGTCCAGCACCCGGGGCCAACTCATCATTCACCCAGCCACGGACCAGCCGGTCACCGGGTTGCCGTGGGGAATTTGTCCCGTATTTTGACCCTCTGTCCCTTATTTGGGAGTGAGAGAGTTGGCGACCGTCCTAGACAGTATCACGCCAGGCAGATAGGGAAGAATAATTGCTCAATAGTTGTTTATGGTCACATATCCGAAGTGCAAGTGCAGTGACATTATTATCTCACTTACAGTCGAGTTGAGTATCACCGCACAAACAAGAAAATCCCCGATTAGCAGAATTACACAGAAATAGTCCACTGTCCCCGCATGCAAGAGGCGCCATGCCTTGGAAACATTTAAGACAGGTGCGTGGATAGGAGAGGTTTCGAGGGACATGGGCCACACGCGGGCAGGTGGGACTAGTGAGTGTAGATGGGGCATGTTGGTCAAGTTGGGCCGAAAGGCCTGTTTATCGCACTGTGACACTCTAACCCATCTCAAAAGCATTTCAAAGCATGGCTCTGCACCTAAGATGGCACTAAACGAGACTAAATATGAAGGTTTCTGGAATTTAAATCATTAACGGGAACTTAAACAGCATTTAGTGGAGAAGCAGCCACTTGTTAAAGATTCGATAGTAAACCTACAGAGCTCATTGGCCTTCATCAGTCCGGGTATTGAGTACACAAGTTGGGTTGTTACGTTAAAGTTGTACAAAGATGTCGGTGAAGCCACATTAGGAATATTGCAGGTAGGCAAAAATGCTGGAGGAACTCAGCGGGTGCAGCAGCATCTATGGAGCGAAGGAAATAGGCAACGTTTCGTCCCGAAACCCTTCTTCAGTCTGATAGTCTTTCGCTCCATGGATGCTGCTGCACCCGCTGAGTTTCTCCAGCATTTTTGTCTACCTAGGATAGTGATAGTGTGTGGGGGGGGGGTCGCTGGTCGGCGCGGACTCGGTGGGCCGAAGGGCCAGTTTCCGCGCTGTATCTCTAAGCTAAACAAATGAGCGACACGGTCCCTCAACTGAAACATAGAAAATAGGTGCAGGAGTAGGCCATTCGGCCCTTCGAGCCTGCACCGCCATTCAATATGATCATGGCTGATCATCCAACTCAGTATCCTGTACCTGCCTTCTCTCCATACCCCCTGATCCCTTTAGCCACAAGGGCCACATCTAACTCCCTCTTAAATATAGTCAATGAACTGTGGCCTCAACTACCTTCTGTGGCAGAGAGTTCCAGAGATTCACTACTCCCTGTGTGAAAAAAAATTTTTCTGCCTCACCCGCTGAGTTACTCCGGCATTTTTTGTCCACCATCGATTTAAACCAGTTCTCTCCTGCACGCGAATCTTTTCCGATGCTTGACGCTGGGAATTTGAAACGGGAGATGGAGAAACTGCCCGACGGAAATTGAGACAATGGACAGATGGTGAAGAGCAAAAGAGGAAAAAAAAAAATGTTCTGATGGTGAAGCATTCGAGACGACACAACAGATGGGATCCGGGAGCTGGGGTTTAATGAAGCAGGCTCAATAGTGTCATGTTATCAATTTTTCTTGAAGGCAAATTAATGTCTTAAAGCATCACTGCCAGTGAATTTGCACGTTAAGTGGTTCTGGGGACCTACCATTCTGTCTTGTACGGATCGGGAGATGGAGAAGTGGTAGGGGTGTGTGGCCGCAGGTCTTCTTTCTCCCGTGTACTCGTACTGGTGGGAACAAAGAGCACACGTTTTCACATTATAGACAATAGATGCGGGCCCCTTCGAGCCAGCACCGCTATTCAATGTGATCATGGCCGATCATCCCCAATCAGTGCCCCGTTCCTGCCTTCTCCCCATATCCCCTGACTCTATCTTTAAGAAGCCCTATCTAGCTCTCTCTTGAAAGCATCCAGAGAACCGGCCACCACCTCCCTCTGAGGCAGAGAATTCCACAGACTCACCACTCTCTGTGAGAAAAAGTGTTTCCTCGCCTCCGTTCTAAATGGCTTACCCCTTATTCTTAAACTGTGTGTGGCCCCTGGTTCTGGACTCCCCCCCCCTCTCCCCACCCCCCCCCCCCCCCCAAACATCGGGAACATGTTTCCTGCCTCTAGTGTGTCCAAGCCCTTAACAATCTTCTATGTTTCAATGAGATATCCCCTCATCCTTCTAAACTCCAGAGTGTACAGGCCCAGCCGCTCCATTCTCTCAGCATATGACTGTCCCGCCATCCAGGGAATTAACCTTGTAAACCTACGCTGCACTCCCTCAATAGCAAGAATGTCCTTCCTCAAATTAGGGGACCAAAACTGCACACAATACTCCGGGTGTGGTCTCACTAGGGCCCTGTACAATTGCAATTATGACCCAACTGTTTCCTTCCCAGTTGTTGTCAGGCAACTGGGCGGTGCGGTGGTAGAATCGCTGCCTTACGGCGTTTGGTATAATGGTAAGTTGTCCCCTAGTGTGTGTAGGATAGTGTAAGGGCCTGTCCCACTTGCCGATTATTTTCGGCGACTGCCGACGTCATTGGCTGACGAATCAGGGTCGCCGAAAGATTTTGAACATTTCAAAATCCAGCGGCAACAAAGTAATGTCACGACGCTCGAGGGAAATATATCACACGTCAATATCCGCCACGACTTTTTCGATGACCTGATACATCAGTCAATGATGCCAGCAGTCGCCGAAAAACATCGCCAAGTGGGACAGGCCCTTTAGTGAAGTGGGTGATCGTTGGTCAGCAGCAGATCCGGTGGGCCGAAGGGCCTGGTTTTTGCGCAGTGTCTCTAAAGTCTAACGTAAAGTCGTGCAGCAGAAAAGAAAACGGGCATTTCAGCCCAACTTGCCCACATGTCCCATCTACGCGAGTCCCGACTGTCGGCCTTTGCTCCATATCCCTCTACTCTTTTCCTATCCGTGTACCTGTCCAAATGTCATTTAAATGTTGTGATTGTCCCAGCCTCAACTACCTCTTCTGGCAACTCGTTCCAAACACCCATCACATTCTGTTTCCCCTCAAGTCGCGGCAGGGTGGCGCAGCGGTAGAGTTGCTGCTTTACAGTGCCAGAGACCCCGGTTCGATCCTGACTACGGGCGCTTGTCTGTACGTTCTCCCCGTGACCCGCGTGGGTTTGCTCCGAGACCTCCGGTTTCCTCCTAAACTCTAACGACGTATTTAAATTGACTTCGGTAAAACTGGAAATTGTCCCCAGTGTAGGATGGTGTTAGTGTGCGGGGATCGCTGGTCGGTGCGGACTCGGTGGGCCAGAGGGCCTGTTTCCGCGCTGTATCTCTAAACTAAACCAAACCATACTGCCTACAAGAAGAGAGCAGTCCTGAACTACTATCTACCTCATTAGAGACCTCATTAGATATTCTCTGACTATCTTTGATAGGACTTTGCTGGCTTTGTCTTGCACTAAACGTTATTCCCTTTATCATGTATCTCTACACTGTGGATGGCTCGATTGTAATCATGTATTGTCTTTCCGCTAACTGGTTAGCAGGCAACAAAAGCTTTTCCCTTTCACTTCAGTACACGTGACAATAAACTAAACTCAGATACTTTTATAGAGGAGACAACCTCCTCAGCAACTAGGGTAGGCACGGTGCCACAGCGGTAGAATTGCTGCCTCACAGCCCCAGAAACCTGGGTTCGATCCTGACTACGGGCGCTGTCAGTACGGAGTTTGTACCTTCTCCCTGGGACCGCGTGGGTTTTCCCCAGGTGCTCCAGTTTCCTCCCACACTCCAAAGACGTACAGGTTTGTCGGTTAATTGGCTTGGTAAATGTAAAAAATGTTCCTAGTGGGTGTAGGATGGTGTTAGTGTGCGGGGATCGCTGGTCATCGCGGACCCGGTGGGCCGAAGGGCCTGTTTCCGGGGCAGTATCTCTAAACTAAACTAAACTGTGAAGCCCTTGAACCAAGTGGTACTTGTTTGTTGCAATCTATGATTTGCAGATCTATCTGTATAAGCAATAAACTTATTGTGGAGAGAGCTTACCCCTGAAATATTGATTTATTTTTTTTAATTGCCTGTTGCTGAACAAACACACAGCTTCATTGAAATTCCCTATTCCATTCTAGAAGCCAAGAGAGTTAGTGCCTGCAGCCTGCTCAAGGGAAATAAAACACAATAAAAGATTTATGAAGTCAAACATGTCACCTTCGTCCAATAAACTCATATCTTTTAAAGGGTGAACCTTGCTATTGAATTATTTCTAATCCACCAAGCCCCCCCCCCACCACCCCCCCCTCATCCCCCCCCTCCCCCCCCCCCCCCCCCCCCCCCCCCCCCCCCCCCCCCACCATCCCCCCACCTCGCAGCGCCAGAGACCAGGGTTCGTTCGATCCAGACTACGGGTGCTGTCTGTACGGAGTTTGCGCGTGGGTTTAGTCCGGGTGCTCCGGTTTCCTCCCACATCTGAAAGACGTGCGGGTTTGTAGATAAACCAGAAATAAACCCACGCAGGTCGCTGGGAAAAAAATCAAAACTCCGCACAGACAGCACCCGTAGTCAGGATCGAACCCGGGTCCCTGGCGCTGTGAGGCAGCAACTCTACCGCTGCATGGCCCTGGCTCTGCGAGCAGCGTTAAGGGCGGACGGTCGTTACCTTGGCGCTGCGGGAGCGGCGCAGCGTGTAGCCGGGGTCGGCGAGATTCTCGTCGGGCTGGGTCCGCGCCGGCTGGAAGGGGCCGCTGGGCGACCGAGCCGGGGAGTAGACGTGGTTGACCGCCAGCGGGGCCTGGGACGGCGAGCGCGGCACGGACCGCGAGCGGGGCTGGAGGGAGAGCCGCCGCATGGTGCTGCCCACGCTGTCCACCTCCTGCGGGTAAGGGGACGGCACGCCGTGCCACACCGGGGAGCCCTGCCCGCTATAGGGCGGCTGCTGGCCCTGCCAGTCCCTCAGCGGGTAAGGGGGCTGCCGCTCGTCGATGGACCACCGCGCCGTCAGCCGGTTGTACGAAGGCACGGAGCAGATGCTGTCCGGCCGCCCGCCAGCCGGCACAAATTGTGGGTACTCCTCTTGGTAATACGGTGAAAGCAGGTTGTAGTACTCTGGCACCTCTCTGGTTGGTGTGTGGTACACCTGGGAACTGTGGGGGAAGAGACAGTCTGGTTAGGCCACATATGGGAACATTGCCCCCAGTTCTGGTCGCCCCAATACCGTATGGCATGGTAGACAATGCACAATAGGTGCAGGAGTAGGCCATTCGGCCCTTCGAGCCAGCATCGCCATTCAATGTGATCATGGCTGATCATCCCCAATCAATACCCCGTTCCTGCCTTCTCCCATATCCCCTGACTCCGCTATCTTCAAGGGCCCTATCTAGCTCTCTCTTGAAAGTATCCAGAGAACCGGCCTCCACCGCCCTCTGAGGCACAGAATTCCACAGACTGTGTGAAAATTCCTTCTCATCGCCTTCCTAAAGGAACGTCCTTTTATTCTGAGGCGTTGGCCTCTGGTCCTCGATTATGAAATGAAATGAAATGATTCAATTTATTGTCATTGTCAGTGTACAGTACAGAGACAACGAAATGCATTGGCATTATAAAAGGCATTATCACACTGGGGTGTTCAATTGGTCTGCTCAATTTATCCCTCACTCTGTCGACGACTAAAACTTAGAGCTGGTGTTGGCTGACAGGCTGAGCTGATATGCCACTCGACTATTTTAAGCGACTGGCCTCTCTCTGTAGCCTGCCGTTGGTTTTGATATCAGAGTCTAGAAACATTGAGCAGGCAACGTCTGCAACAAGGCCAACCCTCCCGGTAAGTTCTCAAGATGCTTCTTTACAACATGTATAGGGTTGTCCAGGATCAGTGGCCAAAGCCTCAGAATAAAAGGACATTCTTTTACAAAAGGAGATGAGGAGGACAATTCTTTACTCAGGGGGCGGTGAATCTGTGGAATTCTTTGCCACAGACGACTGGGGAGGCCACTTCAGTGGATATTTTTAAGGCGGAGATTGACAGGTTCTTGATTAGTACGGTTGTCAGGGGTTATGTGGAGAAGGCAGGAGAATGGGATTGGGAGGGAGAGATGATTGAATGGGGGAGTAGACTTGATGGGCCGAATGGCCTGATTCTGCTCCCGGAACTTATGAACTTGTCACCGCACAATGTGTGTCATTCTTGTCGTTCTCCAACCAGAAGGTAATAAAAGTCAAATTTGATTTGTATTTGTTATTAGGAGATCACAGACTTCACACCTTAGACCCCTGCAACTCATGTTGCAGTTGTATAAGACGTTGGGGAGACCGTATCGAGAGTATTGTGTTCAGCTCTGGGCACCATGTTATAGGAAAGATGCTGTCAAGCTTGAAAGGGTGCAGAGAAGATTTACGAGGATGTTGCCAGGATCCTAGTCCCTAGTGGGTGTAGGATAGTGTTAGTGTGCGCGGATCGCTGGTCGGCGCGGACTCGGTGGGCCGAAACGACCTGTTTCCGCGCTGTATCTCTAAACTAAACTAAACTGGACTGGTCTGAACTGAACTAAAATGAATTGAAGTGAATGAAACTGAACTGAACCAAAGTGAAGCAGGCCACTCACCTCCGTGGGTCATCCGTGGGCAGGGCAGACCTGCGTATGTTGACCCACTGCTGCAGCTGAGTGAGCGAGGATAGGCGCTGTGCCAGTTTCTCGGTGTTGGTGCGCGGCACGAAGCCGCGGCGGTGAACAGCGTTGCCGGGCGAGGCCTGTTGCCAGCCGTGGCCATTGGGCTGCTGCTGCTGCTGCTGCTGCTGCTGTGGCCTCTCGTAGCCCGGGTGGGTTCTCCGCTCCGCGCCGGGGCTGCTGCCATCAAAGGGGCCTTGAGGAGCGGCTAGACCATTAACCCTCGCTGCCGTATCCTTGCCCGAGTCCTTGCCCTCACTCTGCCTGTGGTACCTCTCAAACCCGTCCGCCTCGCCCCCCTTCTTCTCCATGTCGGGTTTAATCAGTCGTTTGTGGTTCGAACTGGTGTGGTTCGACTCCGCGCGGGGCTGGTGCTGAAAACTCACCCCCGTCCTGCCAAGCGGAAGAGAAAGAGAACAAGTTAGCCACTGAGTTAAATCAAATTTGGTATCTCTGTCGGAAGGAACTGCAGATGCTGATATAAACACAAAATGCTGGAGTAACCCAGTGGGACTGGCAGCTTCTCTGGAGAGAAGGAATGGGTGACATTTCGGGTCGAGACCCTTCTTTGGACGAAGCTAAATTTAGTTGAGTTGAGTTTAAAGATACAGCGCGGAAACAGGCCCTTCGGCCCACCGAGTCCGTGCCGACCAGCGATCACCCGTTCACACTAGTTTAGTTTAGAGTTACAGCACGGAAACAGGCCCTTCAGGTCCACCGATTGGAGGTGGGTCTGTGTGATGGATTGGGTACCATCCACAGTGGGCGATGCAGTCTCGGATGCAGCTATTCCCACACCAGTCAGGAGACACCGCCCATATTCTAGGGCCGTGCATCCTACAGCTAAAGACCAGCGCCATACTCCATAACTCTTTGAGCCAACAAATCTGGCACTGAGGAACGCTGCCCGTCCCGCTGAGTTACTCCGGCGTTTCGTGTCTATCCTCGATGTAAGCCAGCATCCGACACAAATCTGCGTCTCGATCAGAGGTGGGGAACCTGTGGCCTTAAGGCTGCATGCGGCCTTCTAGGCCATTAAGTGCGGCCTTTTGAATGAATCCAAACTTTGTAGACCAAATCCTTTTATTATTATTAATAATTTTTTCTTCGTCTTTATTTATTTTTATTTTAATCTTAAAATGAACGTATTTAAAATACCCCCATAGAGTTAAAGAAGATTCAACGACATCATCCTCTCCGCACGAAAAATGCTTTCTTGCTTTTCAACCAATCTACATTCTCCTACCTAACCCAAATCAAGGCGCCCTTAAGGTCACAAATGATACCCATCTAGAAGATCAGCTGAAGCTGCGTACCTCCATGTTGCAGACAAATATTCAAATGCTTTCCCACAAAAAGCAGTCCCAACAAAGTCATTAAAAGGGTTAGTTAACTTTAGCATGAACAAGATTTTTTCATTTTCATTTAGTGGTTAGATTTTTAGAAAATAATGTACATTTTGAGGTATATCTAATTGAAGTTTCTTGGATGCGGCCTTATTAGATTACAGCTAACTTAATGCGGCATTCCGACATGAAAAGGTTCCCCACCGCTGGTCTAGATTCTGTGCACCAGGCCGGTCGACCATTGGGCGAACGTGGGGCCCGTTTACCAATGGCCACCAGGTCCCGGTGGGCTAACTGAGACACCTGGCGAACGATACGCTCACCGCTGAACACCTGTACAGGTTCATAGAAACATAAATAGAAACATAGAAAATAGGTGCAGGAGTAGGCCATTCGGCCCTTCGAGCCTGCACCGCCATTCAATATGATCATGGCTGATCATCCAACTCAGTATCCCGTACCTGCCTTCTCTCCATACCCCCTGATCCCTTTAGCCGCAAGGGCCACATCTAACTCCCTCTTAAATATAGCCAATGAACTGTGTGGCCTCAACTACCTTCTGTGGCAGAGAATTTCACTGATTCACCACTCTCTGTGTGAAAAATGTTTTTCTCATCTCGGCCCTAAATGATTTCCCCCTTATCCTTAACCTGTGACCCCTAGTTCTGGACTTCCCCAACATCGGGAACAATCTTCCTGCATCTAGCCTGTCCAACCCCTGAAGAATTTTGTAAGTTTCTATAAGATCCCCCCCTCAATCTTCTAAATTCTAGCGGGTACAAGCCGAGTCTATCCAGTCTTTCTTCATAGGAAAGTCCTGCCATCCCAGGAATCAGTCTGGTGAACCTTCTCTGTACTCCCTCTGTGGCAAGAATGTATTTCCTCACATTAGGAGACCAAACCTGTACGCAATACTCCAGGTGTGGTCTCACCAAGACCACTCACCTGGTCAGGGGCACGGTCTGGATGCTCGCTGCCTCGTTCATGGCGTTGATCCAGCCCTCCATCTCGCCCTTGTTCTCCGCGCTCAGGTAGTAGGTCCTGATACCTGTGTGCTCGGCCTGGTAACGAACGCAATGGTCATTACTGTGAACACCCTCCACCTGCCTGGTTATAGTCAGCTGCGGGAGAGAGGAGGAGGAACAAAAGTCCGTTAGTTCATCAGTACCGGGGGCAGAGTCGGGCCGTTCGGGGCCCATCAAGTCCCTTCCGTCATTCAATCATGGCTCCTCTAAACCCCATTCTCCCCAGAACCCCTGACACCCATACTAATCAAGAACCTGTCAATCTCCGCTTAAAAAATACCTATTGACTTGGCCGCCACTGCTGTCTGTGGCAATGAATTCCACAGATTCACCTGCCCCTGGCTAAAGAAATTCCTCCTGATCTCCTTTCTAAAGGAATGTCCTTTTATTCTGAAGCTGTGGTTGGTCTGTGTTCCGGGACTCTCCCACTAGTGGTAACATCCTCTCCACATCCACTCTGTCCAGGCCTTTCCCCATTCGGTGAGTTTCGATGAGGTCCCCCCTACATCGTTCTAAACTCCAGCGAGTTCAGGGCCATCATGACGGCTCTGTCACACCGCACGGCAGCTCCAGAAACAAACTGAACCCAGGAGACATCGCACCGATTCCACATCTATCCTCCGCTCAGTTCGCATTAACCAACCTGATCTCCCGGTGGCTCAGCACTTCAACTCCCCCTCCCATTCCGAATCCGACCTCTCTGTCCTGGGCCTCCTCCATGGCTAAAGTGAGTCCCACTTCAAATTGGAGGAGCAGCACCTCATATTTCGCTTGGGTAGTTTACACCCCAGCGGTATGAACATTGACTTCTCCAATTTCAGGTAGTCCTTGCTTTCTCCCTCCTTCCCCTCCCCTTCCCAGCTCTCCCACAGCCCACTGTCTCCACCTCTTCCTGTCATCTTCCCGCCCCTCCATCCATCCCCCCCCCCCTCCCCCCGCCACATCAGTCTAGACCCGAAACGCCACCTATTCCTTCGCTCCATAGATGCCGCCTCCCCCGCTGAGTTTCTCCAGCATTTTTTGTCTACCACCTAATCTTTGGCCGTGCATCCTACAGCTAAAGACCAGCACCAACTCAAAACCTCTTTGGAGCCAACTAACCTGCACTGAGAGATGCCGGTACACAAAAATGCTGGAGAAACTCAGCGGGTGCAGCAGCATCTATGGAGCGAAGGAAATAGGCAGCGTTTCGGGCCGAAACCCTTCTTCAGACTGATCGGGGGTGGGGGGGGGCGGGGAGAAGAAAGGAAAAAGGAGGAGGAGCCCGAAGGCTGGCGGATTGGGAGGAGACAGCAGGAGGGCTGAGGAAGGGGAGGAAACAGCAAGGACTAACAAAATTGGGAGATTAGATGCTGCCTGGCCCGCTGAGTTACTCCATCATTTTGTGTCTATCTAAGATGGGGCATCTTGGTAGGCAGGGTGTGTTGGGCAGAAGGGCCTGTTTCTATACTGCCTAACTCTCTATGACTGCCAGTAATATCACAGCAGAAAGACATCAGGTGTAAACCAGCATCTGCAGTTCCTTGCTACACAAATCTGCATGATCCCATTGAATGGGGGTACTGGCTCGATGGGCCGAATGTCCTCCTCCTGCAACTATTGCCTTTTGCATCTAGTTTATGTGCACTACCAGCTTGAGTGCCATAGATCAGCCAACCTTTGGGCAAACATGGGGCCCCATGTACGATCGGCAACAGGTCCCAATGGTCTAACTGAGACTCCTGGTGGTCTCTCCACCTACTCCAGCATACACAGAGCCAACATAACACACTTAGCTTCACTTAGTCATAGTCACACAGCCTTGAAACAGGCCCTTCGGCCCAACTTGCCCATGTTGACCAAAATGCCCCATCTGCACTTGTCCCACATTTGCCCCATATCCTCCTAAACCTGTCCTATCCATGTACCCATCCAAATGGTTCTTAAACATCGCAATAGACCCTGCCCAGCTTGTTCCATACAGCCACGGCCCTTTGTGTGGAAAAAGTTACCCCTCAATCTTTCCCCCCTCACGTTAAACTTATGTCCTCTGGTTCTCGATTCCCCTACTCTGGGCAAGAGGCTCTGTGTTTCTCTCACTACCTCCTGCATCTCTATAAGAACATCCCTCATCCTCCTGCGCTCCAAGTCCTGCCCGACCCCTCCCTGTAGCTCAGGTCCTCGAGTCCTGTCAACATCCTCATGTGCGTGTGAGGGCCCTAAAACAAAGAAAGTTCTCCGGATCCCAGCTGAATCATTTAAATTTTAAAAATTAAACCTAAATAATAGATAGCACAAAAATTGTGCAAAACTCTTAATACTTCCTCAGTGTCACATTCAGTATTGCTTGTGTTATACCCACTAGAGCGGGCCTCTCTCTATCTCCTTACACACGACAACATTGCCACTCATCTGGCCCCCTGGGCTGTTATCCCTCCCCTTGTTTGAGGGGTGTCCCCACCCGACTCTGCCCCTCAATGTCCAGCAGCGGAAGGACCCTAGACTGTGGTCCTCCCCCATAGAGCCTTGGCATTGGCTGCACCGAGTTCCAAAGAAGCATAGACAATAGGTGCAGGAGCAGGCCATTCGGCCCTTCGAGCCAGCACCGCCACTCAATGTGATCATGGCTGATCATCCACAATCAGTACCCTGTTCCTGCCTTCTCCCCATATCCCTTGACTCCGCTATCTTTAAGAGCCCTATCTACCTCTCTCTTGAAAGCATCCAGCGAACTGGCCTCCACCGCCTTCTGAGGCAGAGAATTCAACAGATTCACAACTCTCTGGGTGAAAATGTTTTTCTTCATCTCCATTAGCCCTAAGAACTGTATCTAACTCTCTCTTGAATACATGCAGACCCAAGACCCCTATGAGTAGAGTCATACAGTGTAGAAACAGGCCCTTCGGCCCAACTTGCCCATACCGGCCAACATGCCCCAGCTACACTAGTCCCACCTGCCCGCGTTTGATCCATATCCCTCCAAATCTGTCCTATCCATGAGTTTTTTGACAGGGTGTCTTGCGATGCGCTACACTCTGTCTCCGCTGGGGCAGAGCTGGGGGACAGATCGAGCCAACATGAAGACAAATATCTCCCCAGGCATGAGCGGACATGGATGTAAGGGAGCCCGGACACAACGTTGTACTTGATCATGGGACGTGCCGGAGACCAACACTACACAACAGGGCAGCACGGTAGAGCTACTGCCTCACGGCGCCAGAGAACCGGGTTCGATCCTGACCGCGGGTGCTGTCTGCACGGAGTTTGCACGTTCTGTACACAGAGCTGGGGGGAAGAGAAGGTGGACTATAAGAGACCTCCAGGATAAAATATCTCCCCAGAATGACCAAGTGCCAACAGGGACAGGAGAGGTCTATTTGACCACGGGAGGTATCACCTCATTGAATGCTGTACAGGGAGGAGTAACGGGAGGATTCTGAGCCTGGGGACAACTCCCGCATTCATCATCTTCTCTTCCCCTCCCCGCACATCCCAACTCTCTCGCACTGACATATTCCAAAATGTACTTTTGCAATCAAAACCATGGGATTGCTAAATATGCAACAACAACAAAAATGTATGCAGCTGTGAATAGATGCATCAAGCAATGGATGCAGGAGAGAGGGTAGGAAATGTAGAATATTTCTCGTTTCGAGGAGCATATGTCGGCTGGATTGAAATGAAGGCTAAACGCAGCCTCGAGATGCAGCCGTTCCGTGAAGGACAGTTTTAGACATTTGTACTCTGCAATAAAAAAATACTGCAAATAGGGCGTCACGGAGGCGCAGCGGTAGAGTTGCTGCCACACAGCGCCAGAGACCAGGGTTCGATCCTGACTAAGGGTGCTGCCCGCACGGAGTTTGCACGTTCTCCCCGGGACCTGCGTGGGTTTTCTCCGGGTGCTCCGGTTTCCCAAAGACGTGCAGGTTTGTAGGTTAACTGGCCTCGGCAGAGATTGTAAATTGTCCCTCCTTGTGTGTAGGGTGGTGCTAGCGTACGGGGCGATGGCTGGTCGGCGCGGACTCAAAGACCCTTTGTTCCCGTGCTGGATCTCTCAACTAAACGGAACAAATGCAACCTGAATTTATATCGCTCCTTTAACATTGCTAAACAGCAAATGTATCGATCCAGAACTCAGAACCAGGCCTGATAAAACATGCAAGTGCAAATGAGCAAAGTCTTAATGGATATGGGGTCCGTTAATTCAAGAGTTAGAAGGTTTCAAGGAAGATGTTGTGGAGCATTTGATCCCGGCACCTGAAGGAATTGTTTAGTTTAGCGTATTATTGTCACGTGTACTGAGGTACAGTGGAAAGCTCTTAGTTTGCACGCTATCCAATCTAAGAAAAAAACTGGACATGACTATAATCGAGCCATCCACAGATCACAGGTACAGGATACGACATTTAGTGCAAGTTAAAGACTCGCACATAGTATAATTTGACTGGATAACACTAAACAAAGCTTTTTACTGTACCGTGTTACACGTGGCAATAATCAACCAAAATGTAAAAAAAACAACCTCATTCCATTTGTTAAATGTTAACCTCCTTTGCACATCAACCTCTGGACTCACCCCTCCCTCCCTCGCCACCCCGTCTCTCCTTCTCTAATCCCATCTAATAGCCCTGTCCCACGGTACGAGTTCATTCCAAGAGCTCTCCCGAGTTTGCCCCGATTTGAACTCGGAGATTTACGGTAATGGCGGTTCGTCGGCACTCGGGGCTCTCGTGGACATTTTTCAACGTGTTTAAAAAATCTTCACGAGTCTTCCCGAGCTTACCTGCCGTTAGCGAGTCTTCCCGAGTAACTGCCGTTAGCGTTACGAGCCGCTGAGAGACGTCCCCGAGCTCCGACGTACCCGCCACGTTCATTCTACGGGCTTACCACGAGTTTGATTTTTTTTTTAAACTCGGGAGAGCTCTTGGAATGAAATCGTACAGTGGGACAGGGCTTTAACTCTTATCACACTCAAAGATATTTCCTCCTCTCCAGTTCTGCATTCTTCAATTTAATGGAAAAGTTTTAAAAAATGCTCGTTGGTGGACGGGGCCAAGAGCTCGCCCGAAGGCTCGTCGGTCGGTTGGTCGGTCGGTCGGCGTGACCGGGAGGGAGCTGGAGAGACGTCGGGCGCGATGGAGCAAGGGCCGGTGGAAGGGTGAACCGGGTTAATGCCTCCAGCGCATTCGGGTTCGGCTGCAGGAGGACCCCCCCACCCCCCCGGGACACAGAGACGGCCGGGCCAGGAGAGGGAGGGACGCTGGTTGGCGAGCGCGCGGGCTGACCTGGACTTTGAAAAATGTCGGAGTCAGAAGGTGCGGCATATGCAAAACGAGCAGCGCTGTCCAATTGCATAAATGACAAATATAGCTCCATTGAAATGGGAAATAGAAAGAGCAGAGAATTAAATCTACTGAGAAGAAGTCACCTACCAGTAAAATTCATCTGGAGTCTCCCCACAGATGCTGCTTGACCAGCTGAATATCCCCCAAAAAATGTTCCTGAATTGATCCGTTCTGCTATGCGAGACTTTGCCAACATCCCAGGCTCTGGAATTCTCTTCCAAAATCTCTGCCTCCTGTATAAATACCTTTCTCCGTGACACAGTTTCCCTGCTCGAATATGTTTACCTAATTTGATATCAAATGTTCCCAGGATACGCCCTGTGAAACATGTTGGGACATTATTCTTTGTTAAGGGCGTGATATAAATAAAAGTTGCATTTGAGATTTGAACGTTGCCAATGGAATTATGAAATATCCGTAGAATTTAGATGCCTGGTAGTTAATTCAGATGACTAAAGGGCATAAAACTTCCAAGATTTAATGGAACACAACACATATCTTGTCAAGACATCTTTGCGATCAAGCTTTTCATAGAAACATAGAAAATAGGTGCAGGAGTGGGCCTTTCGAGCCTGAGACTCTCGCAACATCAACGATTTTCCTTTCTCTCTCTCTTTCTTTCCGCAGATACTCCCGAGATCACCGCTATTTTCTGTTTCTTTATCAGAGGGAGAACAAAGGAGGGCCCAGCATGGGGGGACCACGTGACTAGTGGGCGGCACGGAGGCGCAGCGGTAGAGCTGCTGCCTCACAGCGTCAGGAACCCTGGTTCGATCCTGACCACGGGTGCTGTCTGTACGGAGTTTGTACGTTCTCCCTGTGGGATTTCCCCCGAGATCTTCGGTTTCCTCCCACACTCCAAAGACGCGCGGGTTTGCAGGTTAATTGGCTTGGTGTGAATGTAAAATTGTCCCTAGTGAGTGCAGGATAGGATTAATGTGCGGGGATCACTGGTCAGTGTGGACTCGGTGGGCCGAAGGGCCTGTTTCCTCGCTGTACCTCTCAACTAAACTAAGGGGGAATCACAAATGGAATGTGTTACAAATGGTTTGTGTTAAGATTGAATACTTTGTTGATGGCCTTTATGTGGCAACCCTTTGCATACCTTGATTATGCAACACAAGGAATGACAAAGGAGGATCATTCATTCGATGCTGTATGCTGGTTTAGGAAGGTGTGTTGTGTGTGTGTGTGTGGTGTGTGTGTGTGTGTGTGTGTGTGTGTGTGTGTGTGTGTGTGTGTGTGTGTGTGTGTGTGTGTGCTCGTTCGTGCGTGTGTGTGGGTGTGTGTGTGTGTGTGTGTGTGTGTGTGTGTGTGTGTGTGTGTGTGTGTGTGTGTGTGTGTGCTGTGTGTGTGTGTGTGTGTGTGTGTGTGTGTGTGTGTGTGTGCTCGTTCGTGCGTGTGTGGGTGTGTGTGTGCGCGTTCGTGCGTGCATGCGTGTGTGTGTGTGTGTGTGTGTGTGTGTGTGTGTTTGTGTGTGTGTGTGTGTGCGTGTGTGCTCGTTCGTGCGTGTGTGTGTGTGTGCGCGCGCGTGTATGTGTGTGTGTATGTGTGTGTGCGCGTGCGTGCATGCGTGTGTGTGTCTGTTCGACTGACTCTATAAACCTCAGCCCGGTCGGTCAGAAGAACAGTAAATTGTACCTAGCTGAGCTCCCGCTGAAATTTCAAGACAGCAACAATGCAGACACTTCTGGTTCAGGGACTCCTCATGCAGAAGGGGAAAAGACAAAACAGCAGGTCAACCATTAGAGCTTCGCGTCAAGAATTACTACACTGACAGGCTAGCCCAGATTGGAGCAATGTTTTGGTTTTTCCTCCCCCCACCACCCTCCCCTCCCCTCCCCTCCCCCCATCGTTTTTAATGTTCAGGATCTAAATGGAGTAATTTATAACTTCTCCTTTGAAGCTATTTCTATAATGAAGGCTATTTTCTCCATCGCCTCCATAATCCCCGTAACCAATGGAGACTAGGCCGAGTCTCCATCAGTGGTCCAGGAGCTGGTTGCTATGGAATCAAGATCGCCAGCTCTGATTGGGCATTTTCCTGGAAAGCTTCATCCCTTGACCTCCCTCTTGCCATCACGTTGAGCGGGGGCGATCTCGCCTCATCCCCTCTCCTGCCAAAGTGAGGTTTCTAGTTTAGCGGATTATAAATTGGCCAGCTATTGCAGAGCCGTGCTGGAGATTAATTTCAGATACCTTGGGCGTTGAGCAGCCTGTCAGGATTTGTCAGGAATGTTCCGGAATGTTCCATCGCCGGGTGACTCATGAAAAACCGTTTCTTTGTGCTACATGGGGCGGCGCGGAGGTGGAGTTGCCACCTCACAGCGGCGGAGACCCGGGTTCGATCCTGACTACGGGTGCTCGCCTTTATACGCTCTCCTTCGCGACCAGCGTGGGTTTTCTCCGGGTGTTCCGGTTTCCCGCCCCACACTCCAAAGACATGCAGGTTTGGAGGTTAATTGACTTCGGTAAAGATTGTAAATTGTCTCAAGTATGTAAGATAGTGCTAGAGTACGGGGTGATCGCAGACTCTGTGGGCCGAAGGGCCTGTTTGGCTCGCTGTATCTCACAAAGTCTTAAAAAAAAAAGCTGGTGGGGGAATTAGATGAATGTTCCCGGTGGTGGGTGAAGTCCAAAACCAGGGGCCACAGTTTAAGAATAAGGGGTAAGCCATTTAGAACGGAGGCGAGGAAACACTTTTTCTCACAGAGAGTGGTGAGTCTGTGGAATTCTCTGCCTCAGGTTTCTCTGGATACTTTCAAGAATGAGCTAGATAGGGCTCTTGAATATAGTGGAGTCAGGGGATATGGGGAGAAGGCAGGAATGGGGTACTGATTGTGGATGATCAGCCATGATCACATTGAATGGCGGTGCGGCTCGAAGGAGAGTGATCCATGCTGTGCCGTCAAACTAAACTAAACTCCACCGAGACTCGAAGATACCAAAGCTCTCTGCGATTGTCGAGGGGTAGTGGCAGGAGAAGCGTCCAGGAGGTGTAAGTCAGGCAAACGTATACAGAGGAAAACCCAATTGCTCCAATCTCGCTGCGACTGTCTGACTGAAACGTAAAACGATGAATGATCAGGCGAGGAGAATCACCGCGTCTCATGGAACAACCGCTCTCACCACCGGCAACCCTTAACATAATCGCTGGTGTTTTAAGGGAGAACGAGTTCACTGCTCATGGAACGGGTTGGAACTCGAACAGACAACGTTTCAAGGTGGCCCGTCAGCGGTGAAGTGCCCGAAGGCAGCAGAAGCAGTGCAGAGAAACCTTCTCCCTTCCCGCCTGCCATTCCCATCCTGAACATTTCGTCGTGGTCCAACCACAACAGCCTGGGGTTGTTAGTTCACCAACTAAAGGGCCTGTCCCACCAGCATGCGATTGCATGCGTCTAGCGCGACCAAACGTGGTGGCTTGAGGCGTACGGGCCTCGCGGGGCCGATCCCACTTCGAACCGCGGAGGCGTATGGAGTTGTGCGGAGCTGGTCCCGACATCATACTCACCAATCAGCTGGGCAGGAGGCGGGCCGACTGAATTTGGACGTCGCACGGCATCGGGCGGTTACGTCACCACGCAACGACACGCCGGGCGGTGACGTCATCGCGCAATGGCACGTGCTAGGCGTACGCCTTCAAGACGCTGCGTACGATGTCAAGACTGCGTACGCCCGTCGAGACTGCGTACGCCCTCAATGCGCCTGCGGGCTGACAGGCCGTTGGCGCGCGGAATTTTTGGACAGTGCAGGATTTTCGGAGCTCCGCATGATGTCGGGACCAGCTCTGCACAACTCCATACGCCTCCGCCGATCAAAATGGGACCGGCTCCGCGCAGCCGTACGCCTCAAGCGACCACGTTTGGTCGTGCTAGACGCATGCAAGCGCATGCTGGTGGGACAGGCCCTTCACTGACCAGCCACACAAACTATGCTCAGAAACTTTATTTTGAAATGTAAAGTTTAGCCGATTCAAAAGAAGACACCAAGTGCTGGAGATACTCAGCGGGTCAGGCGGCATCTGTGGAGGGAATGGATGGGTAACATTTCAGAGGGTCCAGAGGAGATTTACCAGAATGATCCCAGGAATGATTGGTTAAGAAAGAACTGCAGATGCTGGAAAAATCGAAGGTGGACAAAACTGCTGGAGAAGCTCAGCGGGTGAGGCAGCATCTATGGAGCGAAGGAATAGCTGACATTTCCGGTTGAGACCCTTCTTCAGGAAGAGGCGGAGACAGTAGGCTGTGGGAGAGGTGGGAAGGGGAGGGGAAGGGAAGGAGGGAGAAAGCAGGGACTACCTAATTGGGTAAACTTAAGATAAGCATTTGACGATGCTGGGCCTGTACTCGCTGGAGTTTAGAAGGATGATGGGGAGGACCTCAATGAGACTTACTGAATAGTGAAAGGCCTGGATAGAGTAGATGTTTCCACTGGTGGGAGAGTCTAGGACCAGAGGCCGTAGCCTCAGAATATAAGGATGTACCTATAAAACGAGACGAGGAGGAATTTCTCCAGTCAGAGGGTGGTGAATCTGTGGAATTCATTGCCACAGAAGGCTGTGGAAGCCAAGTCAATGGATATTTTTACGGCAGAGAGTGACAGATTATTGATCAGTACGGGTGTCAGCGGTTATGGGGAGAAGGCAGGAGAATGGGGTTTGTGAAGGCGAGATAGATCAGCCGTGAATGAATGGCGGAACAGACTTGATGGGCCGAATGGTCTAATTCTGCCCATCGAACCTATGACATTTTGGTCAGACTTGATTCTGAATTGAATCTGAGGGAAGGGTTTCCACCCAAAATGTCACCTGTTCTTTACCACACAGAGAGTTGTGAGTGTGTGGAAATCTCTGCCTCAGAGGGCAGTGGAGGCTGGTTCTCTGGATGCTTTCAAGAGAGGGTTAGATAGAGCTCTTAGGGAAAGCGGAGTTAAGGTGATATGGGGAGAAGGCAGGAACAGGGATACAGATTGTGGATGATCAGCCGTGATCACGTTGAATGGCGGGGCTGGCTCGAAGGGCCGAATGGCCTACTCCTGCACCTATTGTCTATCGTCCATTCTCTCCACAGATGCCGCCTGACCTGCAGAGTTACTCCAGCACTTTGTGTCTTGCTCGAGATTGCAGCATCTGCAGTTCCTTGCTTCACTATTTAGCCGATTCAAACATGGACCCTCTTGATCAGAGGCTTATTATTGATCGGCAGAAAGCAGTGATGATCGCACCTGATCCTTCACTCTCGTCATTCTGGGTAACTGAGTATCTGTTTTGTTTTGAAGGATACATGCTGAGAGTTAATCCTTGGGTTACATCAAAACTCAAACAACTTTTGAAGCCCTTCAACCAACAGTTCAGATTCACCAATTTCTTCACCAATTTTTCAATGATAGAAATGTTTGAGTCTTATTTCTCAAAAACATGTTTTTTTTAGGGGCAGCACGGTGGCGCAGCGGTAGAGTCGCTGCCTTGCAGCGCTCACAGCGCCAGAGTCCCAGGTTCGATCCCGACTACGGGTGCTGTCTGTATGGAGTTTGTATGTTCTCGCTGTGACCAGCATGGGTTTGCTCCAAGATCTTCGGTTTCCTCCAAAGACGTGCAGGTTTGTAGGTTAATTGGCTTTGGGTTTAATGCAAAATTGTCCCTAGTCTGTGTAGGATAGTGTTAATGTGCGGGGATCGCTGGTCGGCGTGGACTCAGTGGAACGAAGGGCCTGTTTCTGCGCTGTATCTCTAAACTAAACTAAACACAATTGGTCTGTCAGCCTCTTGCTGAAAAGAATTTATGGGGCTGTCCCGCTGTACGAGCTAATTCTCCCGAGTTTCCCCTGATTCGAACTCGGAGAATTATGGTAATGGCCGCTCGTAGGTACTCGGGGCTCTCGTGGACATTTTTCAACATGTTGAAAAATCTTCACGAGCTTGTCGCGTTTGCCGAGTACCTGCCGTTAGCGTTACGAGCCGCTAAGAGACGTCCCCAAGCTCTCACGTACCCGCTACGTACATTCTACGTGCTTACCACGAGTTTGAATTTTGTTTTTTACTCGGGAGAGTCCTTGAATTAGCTCGTACAGTGGGACAGGGCCATTGAGGTGGAAGTTCTTTGACTGGTTCTATGGACAGGAAGGGATACAGATAACTTTGTATCTCCAGTATTTTCTGCTCCCTGTTCATATTCAGGACATCTGAACATTGTGGTTGAGGGCTCTTCATCTTACTTGTGTGGTCCAAACCCACCTTCTCCACAGCATCAGACAATCTGCTGGGGGAAATCTCAGTGGGTCAAGCAGCATCAGACAATCTGCTGGGTGGAGTCCATAATGGTCTATTGTTGGCAGGGGAGGGTGTGCTAATGAGGGGGGTACAAGGAAGTGAAACAGTGGAACGAGGACAACTAGGATGGAGGGGAGGGGGGGGGGGGGGGGGGGGGGGGGGGGGGTCAGGGGTCATAAGTGACAGGAGTAGAATTAGGCCATTCGGCCCATCAACTCTTCTCCGCCATTCAATCATGGCTGATCTATCTCTCCCTCCTAACCCCATTCTCCTGCCTTTCTCTCCCATAACCTCTGACACCCGTACTAATCAAAAATCTATCTAGGGAAGGAATGCTGGAGTTAGTTGAAATTTGAAGTCACCTATTCCGTTTCTCCAGCCATTTGTCTCCATAAATCCAGCATCTGCAGTTCCTTCCCTCATCAGATGCTGCTCGGCCCACTGTGTTCCTCAGCATGCCGCCCCTAGCTCCTGATTCCTAGCTCCTAGTTCCTGAAGTATTCCTCCTCTGATTCCGGCAACCGTCATCTCTTGTGAATCCACCTGCTTTGCAGCTCAGTTGACCATTAGGTCCAGGCCACTTTGGCCAAATCTGGACCTGGATGTAGTACGCTGAAAACACTCTAGGGGGAGCATCACTCAGCACGGGACAATTCTACATACATTTTTTTTTTATCAAGCCAATTAATAATCTACAAACCTGTACGTCTTTGGAGTGCGGGAGGAAACCGAAGATCTCGGAGAAAACCCACGCAGGTCACGGGGAGAGCGTACGGACACCGCACAGACAGCACCCGTAGTCGGGATCGAACCCGGGTCTCCGGCGCTGCATTTTGCTGTAAGGCAGCGACTCTACCCGCTGCGCCACCGTGACCACCTGAATCCCCGATCACATTCTCTAAAGGGCAACTTTGCCGCACGGACAGGCACAAGCACACAGAGAGCTCCGACTCGCACAATAGCAGGCGTGCAAACAGTCTGGACAAACACATACACACACCAGACATGGACAACAGATCACCGCGCACACACACTGTGTCAACATGTTGGTGTGTTTCTCTACACGCCATGTTTTTTTCAACTGCGTGTACTTATTATAGACGAGGAAGTGTGGATGGAAGCATCTAACCTTAATCGAAGGTGCGTTGGATTTGATATTACAGGGGATTGCGTTCCAGGTCAGGTCGCGGGGGGAATCGTTCACCCCCCCCCCCACACACAGGTACGATGTAATCCCGTGCTAACTGCTCCATGGTCAGATAGTCGACAACTAAACCTGGTTAGCCAGGTGAGGAGGGGGCTGTGGACCCCCAAAAACAAGACCTGTCAAAGGGCAGATGAGCTCCTAGCGAGCCGACGGCCGTTCCACACTTCAGTAGACGTTGCGATCGCTGTCGTACACGGCGTTGTAAGTGTGAAGTAATTAAAGTGAAGGGGGGAGATGTGATGTATATGTCATGTAAATGCCAGTGCCCCCTTGAGGCCAAAAGCAGAAGCTGGCAAATGTACCTGTGCCTTGTGACTGAGGTCCAGTTCCTTCTGGAAGTTTCAGTCATTGCAGATTAAACTTTTCCTACAAGATGTCGGACGCGTATTCATTGTGCTAGTCGCAACAAGGAAGACATTACAGTAAGGAACGATGACAAAGCACACGCACAAACACCAAAATCCTATAACTTCCAGCGGCGGAAGTCGGCAGGAACTGGAGGACAGAGACGTGTGGTGCGTCCCATCACCGTTCCCATCGGAAACCGCGCCACTGCGTCGCTGATATTTTCAACGATGATTAATGAATGAATTGCGTTAACATAGAAAATTAGATTGAAGGGAAACGCGGGAGCCCAGACGATGCCTGCCCTCCCTTGGCACACACTTTAGAGTTTAGTTTATAGCCACGTGCAACCGAGGTACAGTGAAAAGCTTTTGTTGCGTGCTAAGCAGTCAGCAGCACGACAAGACATGGTTACAATCGAGCCGTCCACAGTGTACAGATACACGATGAAGGGATTAGTGTGAATAACCGTTTAGTGCAAGATAAAGTCCAGTAAAGTCCGATCAAAGAGAGTTTAGGTTAGTTTAGGGATACAACGCGCGGAAACAGGCCCTTCGGCCCATCGAGTCCGTGCCGACCAGCAATCGTACACAAGCACTATCCTACACACACATCAAGGACAATTTACAATTTTACCGAAGCCAATTATAGTCTATGAACCTGTACATCTTTGGAGTGTGGGAGGAAACCGGGAGCACTCGGAGTAAATGGGAGGAACGGGAAAACTCCGTGCAGGCAGCACCCATAGTCAGGATCAAACCCGGGTCTCTGGCGCTGTGAGGCAGCAACTCTACCGCTGCGCCACCGGGCTGCCCATCCCGAGGGTCTCCAATGAAATAGATGGTAGCTCAGTATTGTATTTGCATCCAGGGTCTAAGCGGGCATTGGGACCCTATTGTGGACGGCACAGCGGTGCAGCGGGTAGAGCTGCTGCCTCACTGGGCCAGAGACCCAGGGTCGATTTTGACCTCGGGTGCTGTCTCTGTGGAGTTTGCCATTTCTCCCTGTGACTGCGAGGGTTTCCTCCGGGTGCTCCGGTTTCCTCCCACACCCCGGTTTGTCGGTTAATTGGCCCTATGTTAAAAAAAAAATGCCCCTAATATGTAGGAATGGATGAGAAACTGGGATGGGTGATCGATGGTCGGCATGAACTCTGCGGGCTGAAGGGACTGTTCCCATGCTGTATCTCTGAAGCTAAAACTAAGCTCTCCGCCTCAAGACTATTCAACAGTAGCAAGCAGGTTGTTTTATTAACATTAAATAATTTAACGGAGAATTCATTTGAACTGTAATTTAGAATATAGTCAAGAGGATTAGAGTGTTTATATATAGAATAATGGTTACCCAGGAGCAAATTAAAGGCCGGAATCTAATTCAAGGATTTAATATGTAGGTTAATGGATGCCCAGAAGCCTGCACTGTCATCCAATGGATTCTTACATATACATAAACACAAATAATATGTATAAATTACTATCGAATTGTGGGGTTGAATTAAATAAACTGTTAGTCATTCTTTATCACCAGATTTGAATGATGTTTTGACATTAGTTTATGTTAGTTTAGTGCGGGTCTCAAGGGTTATGGGGAGAAGGCAGGAAAATGGGGTTGAGAGGGAAAGATAGATCAGCCATGGTTGGATGGCAGATGCCACCTGATGGGCCGAATGGCCTAAGCCTGCTCCAAGAACTTATGAGTTTATGAAAAGTCTGGAATGTTAGGTGCTATCATAACCTGTAAACTTCGAACTTATGCTTATCATTTTTAAAAAGCTTTTCATCCACTAACATTGGGTTAGATAGGGCTCTTAAAAATAGCGGAGTCAGTTTAGTGATTCCATTCGTTGCATTAGAAACATTAGTTTATGTTAGTTTAGAGTGGGTGTCAGGGGATATGGGGAGAAGGCAGGAACGGGGTACTGATTGGGGATGATCAGCCGTGATGCTGGGTCGAAGGGCCGAATGGCCTACTCCTGCATCTATTGCCTATTGTCTATAACATTGCACCTTCTCCCTGTGGCCACGTGGGTTTCCTCCTGGTGCTCAGGTTTCCCTCCACATCCCAAATACATGCGATTTTGTAGGTTAATTGGCCTCTCTGTACAGTTACTCTTCAATTGTATGGATTGGATGCAAAAGTGGGATAGCAGTGGTGTGAATGGGTGATCAATGGGCTGTAGGGCCTGTTTCCATATCTTTGTATCTTTCAATCAATCAACCAATCAATCAATAATGACCAATCAATAATGATTGATCTACACCCGACTTCATTAGTTCAAGATACAACTGTGACCTTTTAGTGTTTTGCCCCCAAGACTAACCCACATGGGTTTTCTCCTGTGTCCCAAAGATGTGCGGGTTTGTGGGTGAATTAGCCTCTGGATAAAGGGAATTGCCCCTCGTGTGCGGGGAGTGGATGAGAAAACGGGGCAACATCGATCTGGCGTGAACGAGTGATCGAAGGTCCGTGTGGACTCAGAAGTTATTGGACCTGGCGTGCAGGGAGTGGAGGACAAATTGGGATAACGTAGATACTCGTGTGAGGGGGGTGATCGATGGTCAGCGTGGGCCAAAGGGAATGTTTCCAACTAAAACCACCCACAAACAAATACAATTCTTTTACTCCACATCTAAAGTGACTCACAGTGACTCACATCCCATTTCCATGATCAGACACCGCACAGATTATCTTGTCATCATCTGGATAAACCCGTGTCTCTTTTATATATATTTTTTATCAATAGGTGCAGGAGTAGGCCATTCGGCCCTTCGAGCCAGCACCGCCATTCAATGTGATCATGGCTGATCATCCCCAATCAGTACCCCGTTCCTGCCTTCTCCCCCGTATCCCCTGACTCCGCTATCTTTAAGAGCCCCATCTAGCTCTCCCTTGAACGTATCCAGAGAACCGGCCTCCACCGCCCTCTGAGGCAGAGAATTCCACAGACTCACAAGTCTCCCTCAAACATTGGGAAATTGCTGCCAACCTAAACTGAGACCTTGCGGGCGGTGATTCATGAGACAGGAGCCACATGAGGGAAGGTTATATGTATGTATTTATGTATGTACTTAATCCATGAACCACTGTTGTATAACGTTAGTGCCTCCACCAATGTAAAGCACTTTGGTCAACGAGAGTTGTTTTTTAAATGTGCTATAGAAATAAAAGTGACTTGACTTGACACGCAAGCCTCAAGAAGCATTCTGAGAACGGAGACGAGGAGGAATTTCTTGAACCAGAGGGTGGCGATTCCATGGAACTCATTGCCACATACGGGCACGGCATTAGGGATTTTTAAAGTGGGGATTGATAGGTTCTCGGTCGGAAAGGGCGTCAAAGGTTACGGGGAGAAGGGGGAAGAATGGGAGGGGAGCATTGAGAGGGAAAAATCGATGAGCCATGATTGAATGGGGCTGGTACAGACTCAATGGGCCGAATGGCCCAATTCTACATGGCCGTGACTTCTGGCCTTACATTCTGGAGGTTTTGTGTTCTATTTGGGAGGTTCTGGTGGACGGCACAGACGAGATGTCTTTATAACGAGTGTACAGCGAGTAAAATAAGCCCCGAGCAGCAGGTGCGTGGGTTGTACCAGGGAAGAGGTCAACGTCACAGCGCAACTAAATCAGCCGGCAATCCTTGGCCAAAGCGTGTAAATGGTGGAACGCAAAGCGAAGCAGCGATCAGGGTTGCGGCGGGCTGGAGTCGGCATGTGAAGAGTTAGCTGGGTTGTTTGAAGCGAGGTGAGATCACAACGTGAGTGGCTGCCATGACCTGGGGAATTTTTCAATGGGGCAATCACCATCCCCCGATAGACGGAATGGATGACATCACCCACTCCTTCTGTCCCGCTGAGTTACTCCAGCATTTTTGTGCCCACCGCAGCTTAAACCAGCGTCTGCACTTCCTTCCTACAACAGAAAAAGCTGGAGTAACTCAGCGGGACAGGCAGCATCTCCGGAGAGAGGGAATGGGTGACGTTTCGGGGACGAGACCCTTCCTAACAACAATCTTACAAGGGGTATGTCTGCGGACTTGGTCCATCTAAACCAGGGCCCACTGGTCAATCTGGAGGTGGCTCGCTGAGTGCAAGCTCCAAGGGCTGTTGCGAGGTTTCCCAAGAAAGGGGGAAGTTGGACTCTCACCTTCCCCTGTCTGTTATAATTGATGCCGTTGGGGAATTAGGACGTGGTTGGGGCACGGGTGCAACTTTGTGATTGAAGAGGAGGAAGAGACAAAAACACAATTGAAGACATCGCAACAAACGACAGCTGAGACACGGACGAGAGAAATAACACTCAACTCAAACCATCACGGAACAGCATCGCAGACAGAGCCTCCTGAGGTGCGTGGCCTTCGCTAAGATGCATTGTATCTCCCTGAATCATCCAGGCTAGTCTCACAATTCTCACACATGGTTATATTCCTGGAGGTGTCAACCCACGAGCTCTTGCTGTGGCATTTCCTGCAGCTTTGAGCTACCGTACACTCACCAACGTCTCACTCCTCGGGTGTCCAGAACCAAATTGGTGCACATATCTGAGGAGGGACGTGCTGGGGCAGGGGAGGGTCCAGGGGGAAGATCCAGGGGCAGTGGCGGACTGGGTCTAAAAATATTGGTTGCCAGGAGACAAAGGGGGCCCACTTCATCAGGGGCCCACTTGCCATCGGGCAAGCTGACACCCTGGCCATTCCGCCACTGTCCAGGGGGATAATTGGGTTGAGGTTTGATGAGCGTTTGACGGAGCGTGGCCTTGTTCCACAGGGGTTTAGAAGTATGAGAGGGAGACTTCATTGAAACGTACAAAATAGCAAAAAACCTGGACAGAGTGGACATGGAGAGGATATTTCCATCAGTGGGAGAGTCTAGGACCAAAGGGCACAGCCACAGAACTAAAGAACGTTCCTTTAGGAAGGAGATGAGGAGGAATTTCTTTAGGCAGAGGGTGGTGAATCTGTGGAATTCATTGCCACAGACGGCTGTGGAGGCCAAGATAATGGATCATTTCAAAGCAGATTCTTGATTAGTACAGGTGTCAGGGGGTTACGGGGAGAAGGCAGGAGAATGGGGTTGAGAGGGGAAGGCAGATCAGCCACGTTTGAATGGCGGAGTAGACTTGATGGGCCGAATGGCCTAATTCTGCCGTAGGGCCTACTAATCTGTCAAAGGACACGAGAGGTAGGTGTGTGGGGAGGGGCTAGTGGTAGGAGTGTATGGGCAGGGCAGCGCCAAGCACAGCTTCATCTGATGAGACCTCCAGGCATGCAACCCAACCTTGAGCCTTGTACTAGAAGACACTCTTGCCTTCTGCAAGAAGCAGGAACCAGTCCTGTGTGGACTACCAGAGTGTACAGGCCGCTCGATAGCTATCCGCTCCGTCGCGCAAAGGGCAACATGAAATCGCCGTGCACTTAGAACAAGGGACTACAGAGGGCATCACGTCACCTTGAATGCCAGCTTGCGGGCGATGTTATCTGCGGGCTGAACTGGGCTGATTCGGAAGCTAAACAGCGGGATACTCGCCAGGACCGCCTCCTCTTTCTCATCTGGATTTGAAGAAAAGGCACGTGGTTACTGAAGCATCTCTTCCCCCCCCCCCCCCCCCCCACAATCGGTCTGCTCTAACGGGAGAATGGTGCACCAAGGTGTGACTCTGACCCCCATGCTATCCTTCAGCCCATCGAGTCCACTCCACCATCCGATCATGGCTGATTTTTCCCTCTCAATCCCGTTCTCCGGCCTCATTGTAAATTATCCCTAGTGTGTATAGGATGGTCTTAGAGTGCGGGGATCGCTGGTCGATGCGGACTCAATGGGACTTAGAGTCTGTATCTCTAAACTAAGCTAAATCAAAAATTAGCATCCTTAAATTTGATCTTACTAGAGTCATTCTTAATAATAATTAATAATCTTATTTATATAGCACATTTTTAGTCAACTTGCATTGACCCCAAAGTGCTTCACATAATTACATTACATTTACACACAGGCAAAGGTGGGTGAAGTGTCTTGCCCCAAGGACACAACGACAGTATACACTCCAAGCGGGATTCGAACCGGCTACCTTCCGGTCGCCAGCCGAACACTTAGCCCATTGCGTCTTGGATGTGCATGGTTGCCAATTTAAGATTCGTGAGAAATTTGATGTTTTCTATAAGTTATATTGTATGAATCTACAAATTACGGAGCTGTGGCAATGCATTTCATCCATATTTTATACACTAGGGTTGGATTGTGAGCATTGAAACAGGCCCTTCTGCCCATCTTGCCCACGCCGTCTAACATGATCCATCTACACTAGTCCCACCTACCCATATCCCCCCCAAACCCATCCTATTCATGTACCTGTCTAACTGTTTCCTAAACATTGAGATAGTCCCAGTCTCAACTACCACCTCTGGCAGCTTGTTCCATACACCCAGCACCCTTTGTGTGAAAAAGTTACCCCTCAGATTCCTATTCAATCATTTCCCCTTCACCATAAACATTTGTCCTTGATGCCCCTATTCTGGGCAAGAGACTCTGTATATCTGCCTGATCTATTCCTCTCATGATTTTATACGCCTTTATAAGATCACCCCTCATCCTCCTGCACTCCAAGGAATAGAGACCCAGCCTGCTCAACCTCTCTCTGCAGCTCAGACCCTCGAGCCCTGGCAACATCCTCGTAAATCTTCTGTTCCCCGTCCAGTTTGACAACATCTTTCCTATAAAATGGTGCCCAGAACTAAACGCAATACTCCAAATGCAGCCTCACCAACGTCTTATACAACTGCATCACGACCTCCTAACATTTACACCCAATACTCCAACTGGCCACATCCTCGTAACTCATCTAATAACAAATCTAATAGCTCTCGGGGGCAGCACGGTGGCGCAGCGGTAGAGTCGCTGCCTTACAGCGATTGCAATGCCGGAGACCCAGGTTCGATCCCGGCTACGGGTGCTGTCTGTACGGAGTTTGTACGTTCTCCCCATGATCTGCCTGGGTTTTCTCCAAGGTTTTCTCCGAGACCTTCGGTTTCTTTCCACTCTCCAAAGACGTACAGGTTTAGACAATAGACAATAGGTGCAGGAGTAGGCCATTCGGCCCTTCGAGGCAGCACCGCCATTCAATGTGATCATAGCTGATCATTCCCAATCAGTGCCCCGTTCCTGCCTTCTCCCCTTATCCCCTGACTCCACTATTTTTAAGAGCCCTATCTAGCTCTCTCTTGAAAGCATCCAGAGAACCGGCCTCCACCTCTCTCTGACGCAGAGAATTCCACAGATTTGCAGGTTAATTGGCTTGGGTTTGTGCACTTGGTGTGTGTGTAAATTGTCCGTAGTGCGTGTAGGCTCATGTTCACGTGCGGGGGGATCGCTGGTCGGTGCGGACGGGCTGGGCTGTATCTCTCTGAACCAGACTAACAGTGAACTCGCTACTGGCAAGGCGCAGTGGCAGAGTTGCCAAAAGGGTGCAGGGCAAGGGTTCAGTTAGAGCCGGTCACCTCGGTAGTAGAAGAGGCAGCGGTCCGCTAACACAAACCACCGTTTGTTCCACGACTTCACGCCCGAGCTTGCCTGTCAAAACATAATCACACAGTCACATCCTCGTGTTAGTTTAAAGTGAGCGGATTTATTAAAAAAAAACATCCAACCTTCCCCCCAGGGCACAGATGTACAGTAGCTGAGCGACGTCTAATACTGGGCCAGTTCCCAGGAACAGCCACCCAGTCAACGCAAAGTAAGTGGCTGATTCTACCCGCAAGCCGAACTTTTTAAATCTCGTTTATTATATTGCTTACATTGTACTAGGGGTCACAGTTTAAGGATAAGGGGGAAATCCTTTAAGACCGAGATGAGAAAAACATTTTTCACACAGAGAGTGGTGAATCTCTGGAACTCTCTGCCACAGAAGGTAGTTGAGGCCACAGTTCATTGGCTATATTTAAGAGGGAGTTAGATGTGGCCCTTGTGGCTAAAGGAATCAGGGGCATGGAGAGAAGGCAGGTACAGGATACTGAGTTAGATGATCAGCCATGATCATATTGAATGGCGGTGCAGGCTCGAAGGGCCGAATGGCCTACTCCCGCACCTATTGTCTATGTTTCTATGTACCTATGTCCACGGGCAGCCTGGGGGATTTCCGGGACCGCTGGGCATCGCGGGGGGTTGAATGCATCGTGGACAATGATTGTAACATAGTTGTATCATAGTTTATTTAGTATATTTATTTGTCTTGTATTACGGTGCTGGGTTCTAGTTTGTCATTGTAAATATCATTTTTAATAATTGAATTAATTTTTTGAATTAAAAAAAGGGTCTCGACTCGAAACGTCACCCATTCCTTCTCTCCAGAGATGCTACGTAAACCGCTGTTACTCCAGCACTTTGCGCTTTTCTTCGGTTTAAACCATCATCTGCCGTTCCTTCCTACACCCACTGGAAAGCCTTGGACTATCTTTAATCGGACTTTACTAGACTGTATCTTGCACTAAATGTTATTCCCTTCCTCCTGTATCTGTATGCTATGACAATATTCCATGCTTGATTGTAATCACGTCATGTCTTTCCGCTGACTGGATAGCACGCAACAAGACAGCTCTTCACTTCAGCCCTCTCACCCTGCATTGATGGGTAATGGTGACTCAATCCATTCCTCCATCTGTCTTGTCCTTCGTGACATTTTTGTCATTTTTGATAAACTGGCCTCAATAGCTTGGCCGACACTAAATGCTGGAGCCATTTACAGTGTACAGATACATGATAAGGGAATGACGTTTAGCGCAAGGTAAAGCCAGCAATGTCCGATCAAGATGATCCATCATGTCTAAAGAATCCACACTTGACTGGACTTGAGTAATCGTTCACAGCTTATCATAAGGTCATAAGGAATAGGAGTAGAATCAGGACATTCGGCCCATCAAGTCTACTCCGCCATTCAATCATGGCTGATCTATTTCTCCCTCATAACCCAATTCTCCTGCCATCTCCCCATAACCTCTGACACCTGTACTAATCAAGAATCGATCTATCTCTGCCACAAATATCCACTGACTTGTCCCCCACAGCCTTCTGTGGCAAAGAAATCCACAGATTCACCACCCTCTGACGAAATATATATCATCTGCTTCTTAAAAAAACATCCTTTAATTCTGAGGCTGTGACCTCTAGTCCTAGACTCTTCCACCTCCACTCTATCCAAGCCTTTCACTATTCTGTATATGATCATGTGATCTTATGAACCACTGTCTGCTTTCATCTCATTATCCCAATATGATAACAAATAAGAGAAGCCAATCCGCAGTAAAAATGAACATAGACACAAAAAGCTGGAGTAACTCAGCGGGACAGGCAGCATCTCTGGAGAGAAGGAATGGGTGACGTTTCGGGTCGAGACCCTTCTTCAGACTGAAAGTCACGAGAGAGACATATGTTCCCGATGTTGGGGGAGTCCAGAACCAGGGGCCACACAGTTTAAGAATAAGGAGTAAGCCATTTAGAACGGAGACGAGGATACACCATTTCGCACAGAGAGTTGCGAGTCTGTGGGATTCTCTGCCTCAGAGGGCGGCGGAGGCCGGTTCTCTGGATACTCTCAAGAGCGAGCTAGATAGGGCTCTTAAAGATAGCGGAGTCAGGGGACACGGGGAGAAGGCAGGAACGGGGTACCGATTTTGGATGATCAGCCACGATCACATTGAATGGCGGTGCTGGCTCGGGGAGGGCGAATGTTCTCCTCCTGCACCTATTGTCTATTGAAAGTGAAACAGGAGATAAAGACAATGATGTGGAGAAATAACGAACAAATGAATGAAAGATTTGCAATAACTACTCGATAACCTGGTGCTTGGGCACAAAGCGCTGGAAATCCTTCTGTTTGCCAAAGATTTCGGAGACAGATGTTTTTTTTTGCTCTGCACTTAAACACACGTATAGGCTTAAAGTTACAACAGAGTGGGTGAAATTCTTCCCACGCTCCCACTTGGTGGGGTCTTCTTTGGGAAAACGGGATGTATTCTCCTGGGTAGTGAAGAGTTTGGGAAACTCTTCAATATTCGGTATAAATATAACTGAGCTTAAGATAACATATTATAGACTCACTAGACCTCGTCACCGGATCTGCTCAAGGACTTAAATACCGTAGAGCCAAGATGTGAACACTTGACAAGACAAATCTGCTGGAGATGATCAGCCATGATCACATTGAATGGCGGTGCTGGCTCGAAGGGCCAAATGGCCTACTCCTGCACCTACTGTGTATTGTCTAAATCGAGAATCTATCAATCTCCGTCTTAAAATTGTCCATTGACTTGGCCTCCCCCAGCCTTCTGTTTAGTTTACAGTGCAGAGATACAGCGCGGAAACAGGCCCGACGCCAACACTACCCTACCCACACTGGGGGCAATGTACAATTACACCAAGCCAATTAACCTGCAAACCTGTACGTCTTTGGAGTGTGGGAGGAAACCAGGGAAAACCCACGCTGGTCACAGGGAGAACGTACAAACTCCGTACAGACAGCACCTGTGGTCAGGATCGAACCCGGGCCTTTGGCGCTGTGAGGCCTCCTCCCCATAACCCCCGACACCCGTATCTATCAATCTCCACCTTAAAAATATCCATTGACTTGGCCTCCACAATGAACTCCACTGATTCAGCACCCGCTGACTAAAGGGCCTGTGTCCCTGGGACACAAATTACGTGGCCTCGTGGTCGCGTTGAGGCGTACGGGCATCATATGGCCGCGCGGGGCCGGTGCCACTGAGAAGCGCGGAGGGGTATGTAGTTTTTTGTATTATTGTAAAGCAATGGGTGACGTTTCGGGTCGAGACCCTTCTTTCAAACTGAAGGAGAGTCTCGACAGGAAACATCATCCATTCCTTCTCTCCAGGGATGCTGCCGGTCCCGCTGAGTTACTCCTGCATTTTGCGTCCATCTTCAAATGACATCACGCCCTCCAGACGGCTGCGCGGGCACATGAAATTGCGCGCTTCAACGTGACCACGAGGTCACGTAATTAGCGTGCCAAGGACACGTAAGTGGGACAGAGGCTTAAAGCAGTTCCTCCTCATCACCTTGTTGTAAGGGTACGTCCTTCTATTCTGAGGCTATCGTCATAATCATAACCAAATTCCACTGATCGGGCAGCCAGGTACCGACGAGTAGCCCAGGCTGCCCAGTAAACTGGGACATTAGCTGCTAATTAGGCAGCGTGAGAGATGGCCTAGTTTAGTTGATTCTTGTCACGTGTACCGAGATACGGTGAGAAGCTTTTTTGTTGCGTGCGGAAAGACTGGACATGATTACAATGGTGCCGTCCACAGTGTACAGATACAGGATAAACGGAATAACATTCAGTGCAAGATAAAGTCCTATAAATTCCAATCAAAGATAGTTCAAAGGTCTCCACTGAAATGGATGGGAGGTCAGGACCGCTCTCTAGCTGGTGGTAGGATGGTTCAGTTGCCCGATAACAGCTGGGAAGAAACTGTCCCTGAATCTGGAGGTAGACAAAGATGCTGGAGAAACTCAGCGGGTGAGGCAGCATCTCTGGAGCGAAGGAATAGGATTCCTTCGCTCCATAGATGCTGCCTCGCCCGCTGAGTTTCTCCAGCATTTTTGTCTACCTTCGATTTTTCCAGCATCCGCTGTTCTTTCTTAAACACTGAATCTGGAGGTGTGCGTTTTCACACTTCTGTACCTCTTGCCTGAAGGGAGAGGTGGGGGGAGGTGGGGGAAGAGGGAGTGACCGGGGTGAGACTGGTCCTTGGTTATGCTGGTCATAGAACCTATAGCGGAGCAAGATAGACCACTCCTTCTAAACGCAATGGGCTGACGTGTGGTATGCAACGGAGTGGAACGTGGGCCTTTTTTTAATCCATTTCAGTAACCCGACCCGACCCGACTCGCAGTGTAATCAACGTTGCGGGGGAACAGTTTGTGTTAATAAATTATAATTCTGAAAATGAGGAGGAGATTTTTACCAAAGAACTTTGATTTTTACAAGGGTGTTTCCGTAACCGGCTTCCGTCTCCGCACTAGTATCTTTGCTCCACTACAGGGTCTTTGGTGCGGAGACGGAAGCCGGTTACGGAAATGGGGGCCCGAAAATTGCCCATGAATTTGCCCACGACCGTACTACGTATTTTTCGTCGAGTGGACTATCTTGCTCGCTGTAGGATCTTTGGTGCTGGTGGCCTTCCCGAGGCAGCGGGAGGTGTAGATGGAGTCAATGGGAGGGAGGGTGGTTTGCGCGATGGTCTGGGCTGCGTCCACAACTCTCTGCGATATCTTGCAGTCTTGGGTGGAGCTGTTCCCCAAACCACACTGTGAATGAAGGTGGGTATCTGTGCTAAGTACTTGAGTAGTTCAGTCTAGTTTATTGTCAATTGTACCGAGGTACAGTGAAAAGCTTTTGTTGCGTGCTAACCAGTCAGCAGAAAGACAATACATGATTACAATCGAGCCATTTACAGTGTACAGACACATGATAAAGGGAATAACGTTTAGTGCTAGGTAAAGTCCAATCAAAGATAGTCCGAGGGTCACCAGTGAGGTAGATAGTAGTTCAGGACTGCTCTCTAGTTGTGGTGGGATGGTTCAGTCACCAAACTCAGTGAAACTAACTACTGGAGGAATTTTGGATGAGCAGCACCTCATATTTTGCTTGGCCAGCTTACAACCCAGCGGTATGAATTTGATTTCTCTCACTTCAAGTAAACCCTGCACCCCCTCTCTCTCCATCCCTCCCCCACCCAGGTTGCACCAGCTTCTCGTTCCCACCTAGCAAACAGCCAACAATGGCCTTGTTTCCTTTATCATCGTTACTTCTTTGCATTTCTTTCATTCATTTGTTCTTTGTCTCTCCACTCCACCGTCTACATCTAAGGTAGACGCAAAAAGCTGGAGTAACTCAGTGGGACGGGCAGCATCGCTGGAGAGAAGGAATGGGTGAAGTTTTTTATTTTTATTTATTTTTTTTAAATGATTTTTTTTTATGATACTGCCTATAAGGGAAATTCATTTCGTTGTCTCAAATTGAGACAATGACAATAAATTTGAATACAATACAATACAATAGACAATACACAATAGGGGCAGGAGTAGGCCATTCGGCCCTTCGAGCCAGCACCGCCATTCAATGTGATCACGGCTGATCATCCACAATCAGTACCCCGTTCCTGCCTTCTCCCCATATTCCCTGACTCCGCTATTTTTAAGAGCCCTATCGAGCTCTCTCTTGAAAGTATCCAGAGAACCCGCCTCCACCGCCTTCTGAGGCAGAGAATTCCACAGTTTCGGGTCGAGACCCTTCTTCGAGACTATCTACATCTCACATTTCCATTTCCCCCGACTCCCTAGTCTGAAGAAGGGTCTCGACCCAGAACGTCACCCATTCCTTCTCTCCGGAGATGCTGCCCATCCCGCTGAGTTACTCCAGCAGTTTGTGTGTCTGTCTGTCTGTCTGCAGGAACCCAGCTGTGCATCAGCGTATTCTCCCAGTACAGGGAGCACTGTACCTGCTTGAACAACCAACCACGCTTCAGAACGTTCGCCTTTGGGTTCCTCTTCATGGAGTTCGACCTCTTGCCAAAGGAGGCGCTCTTCTTCGACAGCCGAGAAGTCTGTGGACAGAGGAGTTTAAAACAGTTGGGTTCACAAACTGAGACTTCTTTTAATAGACAATAGACAATAGGGTGCAGGAGTAGGCCATTCGGCCCTTCGAGCTAGCACCACCATTCAATGTGATTTATATGGCTGATATTCCACAATCAGTACCCCGTTCCTGCCTTCTCCCCATATCCCCTGACTCCGCTATTTTTAAGAGCCCTATCTAGCTCTCTCTTGAAAGCATCCAAAGAACCTGCCTCCACCGCCCTCTGAGGCAGAGAATTCCACAGACTCACCACTCCCTGTGTTTCCTCGTCTCCGTTCTAAATGGCTTACTCCTTATTCTTAAACTGTGGCCCCTGGTTCTGGAGTCTTAAGTCAGTTTTAAGTCAGAGTTTTAAGTCAGAGATAGATAAGATTCTTGATTATAGATTATACACTATAGAAACTTACAAAATTCTTAAGGGGTTGGACAGGCTAGTTGCAGGAAGATTGTTCCCGATGTTGGGGAAGTCCAGAACAAGGGGTCACAGTTTAAGGATAAGGGGGAAATCTTTTAGGACCGAGATGAGAAAAACATTTTTACACAGAGAGTGGTGAATCTCTGGAATTCTCTGCCACAGAAGGTAGTTGAGGCCACAGTTCATTGGCTATACTTAAGAGGGAGTTAGATGTGGCCCTTGTGGCTAAAGGGATCAGGGGGTATGGAGAAAAGGCAGGTACAGGATACTGAGTTGGATGATCAGCCATATTGAGTGGTGGTGCAGGCTCGAAGGGCCGAATGGCCTACTCCTGCACCTATTTTCTATGTTTCTATTAGTATGGACATCAGGGATTATGGGAGAAGGCAGGAGACTGGGGTTAAGAGGGAGGGATAGATCAGCCATGATTCAATGGCGGAGTAGACTTGATGGGCCGAATGGCCTAATTCTGCTCCTATCGCTTATGACATTATGACCTTGCTTACCCTTCGTGGCTGCTCCTGGTTCTCCGAGACCAGAGTGTGATTGGAGACCTCACTGGCGATGCTGACTGGCCGATGTCCCTCTCCGCCCCCCTCGCCACGGACCTCCGTCCGAGTCGACATCTTCGACAAGGGTCTGGAACGACAGACGGGTCAACCTTCAGCCAAAAGGACCAAAACGGACAAAATTCCCCGACGCTGATTTAATAGCTGATGTCTTTCTGCTCTGCTGCTATCGGCAGAGTCATGTAGTCGTACAGTACCAAAACAGGCCCTTCGGCCCAATGCATCCCTGCCGACAGTAGACAAAATTGCTGGAGAAACTCAGCTTCAGGAGAAACTGGGTTGGAGGCTACTGCACCGAGCACCCTGTTTGAAGAAGAATTTTCGGCCCGAAACCTGAAGGAAATAGGCAACGTTTCGGGCCGAAACCCTTCCGGGTTTCGGCCCGAAACGTTGCCTATTTCCTTCGCTCCATAGAAGCTGCTGCACCCGCTGAGTTTCTCCAGCAATTTTGTCTCCCTTCGATTTTTCCAGCATCTGCAGTTCCTTCATAAACACACCCCTGCCAACCCAGATTCCCCATTTACGATAGATACATAGTGCTGGAGACTGCCCGTCCTGCTGGGTCACTATCTTCAGTGTAAACCAGCATCTGCAGTTCCTTCCGACAAATGCCCCATCTAAGCCTGCATTTCCCCAATATCCCTCTAAGTCTCTCCTATCCGCGTACATGTCCAGGTGTCTTTTAAGTGCTGCGATAGTACCTGCCTCAACGGCCTCCTCTAATCGCTCATTTCATACACCCACCAACCTCCGAGTGTCTAAGGCCCCTCAAGACCCTATTAAATCTTTCCCCTCTCTCCTTAAACCCATGTCCTCGGGTTCACACTTCCGCACCGTGATGATTGTGTTATTTTATGATCTCTGAGAGGTGAAACTTTCAGTCTGAAGAAGGCTCTCGACCCGAAACGCCACCCGTTCCTTCTCTCCAGAGATGCTGCATGTCCCGCTGAGTTGCTCCAAGCAACTGGTGTCTATCTTCAAAGGACTGACCAGGACTGCCTCTCTCTCTCTCTCCCTCTCTCTCTCTCTCTCCCTCCCTCTCTCACACAGGCATGAATGGATGAACTCCACGGGCCAGGCAGCATCTACGGAGGGAAATGGACAGGCGACCCATTCTTCAGGCTGCCTTATGTCTCTCCCCCCCCCCCCCCCCCCCCCCCCCCCCCCCCCCCCCCCTCACCCCAAAGACACGAATGCTGGAGAAACTCAGCGGGTGCAGCGGGGCCGAAACGTTGTCTATTTCCATCGCTCCATAGATGCTGCTGCACCCGCGGAGTTTCTCCAGCAAGAGGGGAGAAGAGGGAGTTGCTGGGGGTGCGACTGGTCCTTGGCTGTGCTGCTGGCCTTGCCGAGGCAGCGTGAGGTGTCGACGGAGTCAGTGGAAGGGAGGTTGGGTTTTTTTTTTTGCCTTGCGTTTCGTTGACTAAAATTCCTTTTCTTTGGCACGAGGTTGCTTTGTGTGAGAACAGATCCGAGTGCAGGTGTGGGAACGTGTTGCAAACGAACATCGTTTATATTTAGATCCAACCAGCGCTATAATTAGATGTGTTATCGTGCTATGTGACTTGCGTTCGTGGTGAAAGATCCATCTGTACTCTTTAGTTCAGTTTAGTTTAGCTTTAGAGATACAACGGCCCCCACAGCAGAAGCGTCCACGTGGCAGGGCAGGAAGCTGGAAGTATCCCGCGCTAATTCCGCCACCACCATCATCTATTGCGACAAGTGACGGCTCCCACCGATTGTCGCCGGAAGCTCGCGTCATTTTCAGGACGGACGATGACAGCGAGGTCAACATTTGTAACGAGATGGACACGGAAGAAGAAGAAGAAGAAGAACCCCATTCATCCTTGTTTAGCGATACAGGCCGTTCGGCCCATCGAGTCCGCGCCGACCAGCGATCCCCGCACCCCAACGCTATCCTACACACGCCAGGGAAAATTTACAACTTTACGCCATGCCAATTCACCCACAAACCTGCGCGGCTTTGGAGTGTGGGAGGAAACCGAAGATCCCGGAGAAAAGCCACGCAGGTCACGGGGAGAACGTGCAAACTCCGCGCCCGTGGTTAGGATGGAACCCGGGTCTCTGGCGCCGTGAGGCAGGAACTCTACCGCTGAGCCATCCCTGCCGCCCAACGCTCTCGGCCGAAGCTAGCCGGCCCCGGGTTTAAGTTGCATTAAGTCAAAAAGAATCGCACTGAAAGAGTCGTATTGGATCCTCTCCCAGTTCTGTTTCTCATCTGCAATCTAAGGCCACAGGAGATATTGCTCTGATAAAGGCACAGAGACAAATCTGTGAGATCAGCCACCCACTCCTGCACATGCTTCATCACTGCTCCCTGTTCATGCTTTACTGAAGGACACTCTTTCTTTCCACATTCTGCCCATTTTCTTTCATTTCTCCATTCATTGTCCCGAGGAGTCAAAATACAGCGCAGCAGAGTATACATAGGACACAGGGCCCTTCAGCCCACAATGTACATACTAAACATGACCCCATTGATACTATCCCCTCTGCCTGCACATTCCCTGCACCTCCCTGTGCCTATCTAAGAGCATCTTAGATGCCGCTTTCACACAACAATAACCTTTAGTTTGGTTTAGGTCGGAGATGCAGCTCGGAAACAGGCCCTTCGGCCCACCAGGTCCGCGCCGACCTGCGATCTCCGCACACCAACACTATCCTATACACACTAGGGATATGTTTTACATTTACACATTTACACCAAGCCAATTAATCCACAAACCTGTACGTGTTTGGAGCGTGGGAGGAAACGGACGATCCCGGAGAAAACCCACGCAGGTGTGTGGGTAACGTGTCCGTGCAGCGTAGGATAGAAGTGGTGTGCGGGGATCGCTGGCCAGCACGGGCCCCGATGGGCCGAAGGGCCTGGTTCCGCGCTGTATCTCCAACACTAAAATACCAAATACATTCTCTCTCTATCTCTCTCCCAAGCCCATTACCACCCGGCTGATTCTACCACCAATACCCACACTTGGTCGGAGCTATGGTGGTCATTTAGTGCAACTGTCAGCATTTCTTGTGGCATTTTAGAGATGAAACAACAGAGAGAGAAAGAGTGTGCAGTCAGCCACAAGAAAAACATGCCAACTCCACACAGACATGACCAGAGGTCAAAACCCACCGCAGGTCACTATTGGGGCCCACCAGCACACATCATCCAACATCGAACAGCGCAGCATAAGAACAGGCCATTCGGCCCACAAGGTCTGTACCGAACCTGATTAATGTACGAGGAGCGTTTGACGGCACTGGGCCTGTACATGTTCTTAGTTTACAAGGATGAGGGAAGAACACAAGGCACGGTGGCGCAGCGGCAGAGTCGCTGCCTCACGGCACCAGAGACCCGGGTTCGATCCTGACCACGGGCGCTGTCTGTACGGAGTTTGTACGTCCTCCACGTGGGATTTCTCCGTGATATTCGGTTTCCTCCCACACTCCAAAGACGAGCAGGTTTGTAGGTTAATTGGCTTGGTTTCAATGTAAAATTATCCCTGGTGTGTGTAGGATAGTGTTAGTGTGCGGGGATCGCTGGTCGGCGCGGACTCGGTGGGCCTGTTCCCGCGCTGTATCCCGCCATATTGAAATACCGAATTAATAGTGAAAGGCCTGGATAGAGTGGATGTGGAGAGGATGTTTCCACTAGTGGGAGAGTCTGGGACCAGAGGGCACAGCCTCAGAATAAAAGGATGTTCCTTTACAAAGGAGATGAGGAGGACTTTCTTTAGCCAGAGGGTGGTGAATCTGTGGAATTCGTTGCCACAAACAGCTGGCCAATTCGTCAGGTATTTTTAACATCGCGATTCCCAGGATCGTGGGTAGTACAGGTGTCAAAGGTTACGGGGAGAAGGTGTTGTTAGAAGAAAAATAGATCAGCCATGATTGAATGGGTGAGGAGACTCCATGGGCCGAACGGCCTAATTCTGCCCCAAAGATTTATAATGCCAAGATCAACTCTTATCTGCCTTCACATTATCCAATTTCCTCCATTCATAGAAACATAGAAAATAGGTGCAGGAGGAGGCCATTTGGCCCTTCGAGCCTGCACCGTAACATTCATTCTGGTCACATCATCGAGGCCTTGTGACATAATGTCAACAAATTACTGTTGTGGACGGGCACAAATCGCTGGAGTAACTCAGCGGGACAGGCAGCATCTCTGGAGAGAAGGAATGGGTGACGTTTCGGGTCGAGACACCTTCTGCCCACAGTGAATATCGCTAAACGATCTGAGATGATCTGATCCTTGTCACACAATGCTATTCAAGGAAGCCTGTATTGTAGCTAACTTAATATGAACCAAGAAGCAGCCTTTCAGCCCTTTGGTTCCATGCCAGCTCACAACAGACTAATCCAACTGGGTCTCTGCCCAATATTTCCACGTAGCCTGGCAACCTATTCTCTCTCTCACGCCCATCGAGTCTCAGTTGATTCTCTGCCACTTACCCACGACAAAGGCCAATTAAGCCAAGTTCAGTTTCAGTTCAGTCCATTGTCACGTGAGCCGAGGTACAGTGAAAAGCTTTTGTTTGCGCGCTAGCCACTCAGCGGGAAGGCAACACGTGATTACCATCGACCCATTCACGGTGTGGAGTAACATACGGGAATAACGTTGGGTGCCAGATAAAGCAGGTACAGTCCGAGCCAAAGTAGTCCGCGGGTCACTAGTGAGTTCGACGTTGCTGAACTCCCTGGGACAAGGGCGGAAACAAAAGCAAATGGAAAACAAACTATGGGCGTACAGACAGCACACAAAGTCAAGTTCAACTCAAGGTCACTGGAACCGAGACATCAGGACTCTCTCCTTGTTTTTTTCTTGTTGTTTGGAGATACAGCGCAGAAACTGGCCATTCGGCCCACCGAGTCCGTACCGACCCGCACATCAACACCTCCCTGCACACACAAGGGACAATTTTACATTTTATACCCAAAGCCGATTCACCTGAACACATGTACGTCTTAGGAGTGTGGGAGGAAAACGAAGATCTTGGAGGAATTCCACGACTTAAAATATGAAATGGTACAGGAAATGTATGATGTTATTTTTGGCTTTTATTATTGTAATGTACACTACTTCTAATAAATTAAATTATAAAAGAAAATTAAAAAAAAAAAAATTTTTTAAATTCCTCGCGGGTTACGGGGAGAATGTGTACCCGTAGTCGGGATGGGACCTGGGTCTCCGGCGCTGTGAGGCAGCAACTCTGCCGCTGCGCCACCCGACCGTTTTGTGTTCAGCTCAGACTTGGACTTGAGCCTTCGGCCCAAGAGTGAGATTCACTGAACAGACGATTTCTCTCAACACTTGGCTCAACTACAGCACAAAGCAGCGTCTTTATGTTGGCCGAGGAGGCAGCAAAGTTTAGTTTAGTTTCGAGATACAGCACGGAAACAGGCCCTTCGGCCCACCAAGCCCGCGCCGACCAGCGATCCCCGCACATTAACACTATCCTACACACACTTGGGATCATTTACAATTTTCACCAAAACCAATTAACCTACAAACCTGTACGTCTTTGGAGTGTGGGAGGAAACCGGAGCCTCTGGAGAAAACCCACGTGGTCACGGGTAGAATGTACAAACTCCGTACAGACAGCACCCGTAGTCAGGGTCGAACCTGAGTCTCTGGCGCTGTAAGTTTCTATTATGTTCTCCCTGTGACCGAGTGGGTTTCCTCCAGGTGCTCCAGTTTCATCCCACATCGCGAAGACGTGCAGGTTTGTAGGTTAATTGGCTTCTGTAAAATTGCCCCCAAGTGTGGAGGGTGAGAAACTGGGAAAACACAGAACGAGTGTACCGATGATCGCTGGTCGGCACAGACTCGGTGGGCCGAAGGGCCTGTTTCTACGCTGTATCTCTAAACTTTGCTGGCTTTACCTTGCACTAAACATTATTCCCTTATCATGTATCTATCTACGCACTGTACATGGATCGATAGACAATAGACAATAGGTGGTGGAGTAGGCCATTCGGCCCTTCGAGCCAGCACCGCATGTAGTAATCATGTGTGGGAAAGAACTGCAGAAGCTGGTTTAAATCAAAGGTGGACACAAAATGCTGGAGTAACTCAGCGGGTGAGGCAGCATCTCTGGAGAGAAGGAATGGGCGACGTTTCGGGTCGAGACCCTTCTTCAGACTGATGTCTGAAGTCCGAAGAAGGGTCTCGACCCGAAACATCGCCCATCCATCTCTCCAGCATTTTGTGTCTACCTTCGATAGTAATCATGTATTGACTTTCCGCTGACTGGTTGGCACGCAACAAAAGCTTTTCACTGTACCTCGGTACACGTGACAATAAACAAAACTAAACATACAACGCAGTACAGTACAGCACATCGCAAGAACAGGCCCTTCGGCCCACAAAACCTATGCTGAACTGGATAGACTCGGCTTGTACTCGCTAGAATTTAGAAGATTGAGGGGGGGCATCTTATAGAAACTTACAAAATTCTTAAGGGGTTGGACAGGCTAGATGCAGGAAGATTGTTCCCGATGTTGGCTAAGTCCAGAACAAGGGGTCACAGTTTGAGGATAAGGGGGAAATCTTTTAGGACCGAGATGAGAAAAACATTTTTCACACAGAGAGTGGTGAATCTCTGGAATCCTCTGCCACAGAAGGTAGTTGAGGCCACAGTTCATTGGCTATATTTAAGAGGGAGTTAGATGTGACCCTTGTGGCTAAAGGGATCAGGGGGTATGGAGAGAAGGCAGGTACAGGATACTGAGTTGGATGACCAGCCATGATCATATTGAATGGCGGTGCAGGCTGGAAGGGCCGAATGGCCTACTCCTGCACCTATTTTCTATGTTTCTATAAACATGATGCCAAGACGATCTCTAATCCACAGAATCCATACATCGGTCCATAAACCCGTTATGCTGCTCAAAACTAAACTAAAACTAAAACTAAACTAAAAAGTACAAATTTCCTTGTTAAGAAGGAACTGCAGATAACCATGTAACCATATAACAATTACAGCACGGAAACAGGCCATCTCGACCCTTCTAGTCCGATGCTGGAAAATCGAAGGTAGACAAAAGTGCTGGAGAAACTCAGCGGGTGCAGCAGCATCTAAGGAGCGAAGGAAATAGGCAACGTTTCGGGACGAAACGTTGCCTATTTCCTTCGCTCCTTAGATGCTGCTGCACCCGCTGAGTTTCTCCAGCACTTTTGTGTACAAATCTCCTTGTTCCACTGTGGCCGCAGCTGACAATTAAACGATGTTGACTCTGGAATCCAAAACTGCAGAGCAAACTGTTCTCTGTGGACAGCGAAGATTTAGTGGCTGTAAAGGGCTGTAAGTTCATCCCCGCCGTTCTGACAACAATATTTGGATTTCGCAAATGGTCTCCGGGGTGAGAATGTGTTGCCCGATTCTGCCTTGAACTGGTGTCTGCAGAGCTGTGATTTTTGGAAGCTCGTACAGGCCGTACACAATCAACGCTTGTCAGGGATTTTAACAGAAAGACACAAACACACACGCACCTTTTTTCTCCCCCCATACCTGGGCAGCTCGGACAGAGAGCCGTGCGCAAGGCAATGGCGTGTTCTATCATGTTCTGGGTTGCAACACTATGGGTCGCTGAAAGTCCATGGGAGACTGGGTCTTTATTTCAGTGGATACTTTTAAGGCAGAGATAGATAGATAGATTCTTGATCAGTACGGGTGTCAGAGGTTATGGGGAGGAGGCAGGGGAATGGGGTTCGGAGGGAGAGATAGATCAGCCATGATTGAACGGCGGAGTAGACCTGATGGGCCGAATGGCCTCATTCTACTCCTATTCCTTAAGTTAAATACCTTAAGTTATTTAACGCCCCTGTCCCACTTAGGTCCCACTTAGGAAACCTGAACGGAAACCTCTGGAGACTTTGCGCCCCACCCAAGGTCTCCGTGCGGTTCCCGGAGGTTTTTGTCAGTCTCCCTACCTGCTTCCACTGCCTGCAACCTCCGGCAACCACCTGCAACCTCCGGGAACCGCACGGCAACCCTTGTCGACACCGACCAACATGTCCCACCTACCTGTGTTTAGCCCATATCCCTGTCCAGTCCATGTACCTGTCTAAATGTCCCTCAAACGTTGCGATAGTCCCAGCCTCAACTAGCTACGTTCCGTTCCTATTAAATCTACATCTCCCTCATCTTAAACCTGTGTCCAGCGCTCCTCGAAGGGTGAGAGAGAGAGAGAGAGAGAGAGAGCTCCAGTCCTCTGATCTGGATCCTCACAACAGCGGAAGAGAAACTCAAGACCGCCAATTCGGAGAGAACTGATAGCAAATATCAGTCTGACGAAGGGTCTCGACCCGAAAAGTCACCCATTCCTTCTCTCCAGCGATGCTGCCTGTCCCGCTGAGTTACTCCAGCTTTTTGCGTCTATCAGAGGGAACTGAAGCGGGGAGGGGACACTTACTTGTCTTCCAGTTTGAAGATGCAGTTCTCAATGGGAACCACCCCCGTCACTGGGTCGTGGAAGGTGGTACTTCTTTCATTATGGCTGAAAAACAACGGAAAACACTTCATTAAAAAAAACAGCCCTCGCTTCAATGGTGAGCACTCGTTTTGTGTACTTTTTAGTTTAGTTTAGAGATACAGCGCGGAAATCGTTCTCTCCCTCTCAACCCCATCAAGTCTACTCCGTCGTTCAATCAGGGCTGATCCATCTCTCCTTCCAAACCCCATTCCCCTGCCTTCTCCCCATAACCCCCGACACCCGTAACAATCAAGAATCTATCCATCTCTGCCTTAAAAAGCTCCATTGACATGGCCTCCACAGCCGTCTGTGGCAATGAATTCCACAGATTCACCACCCTCTCACTAAAGAAATACTTCTTCACCTCCTTCCTAAGAGAACGTCCTTTTATTCCGAGGCTGTGACCTCCGGTGCTAGACTCTCCCACTAGTGGAAACATCCTCTCCACATCCACTCTGTCCTGGTCTTGTCAGTATTCGGTACATTTCAATGAGGTCCCCCCCCCCTCAACCTTCTGAACTCCAGCGAGTGCAGGCCCAATAGGGTCGCCAACGTTCTCACTCCCAAATAAGGGGCAAAGGGTCAAAATACGGGACAAATTCCCCACGGCAATTCGTTGACCGACTCGGCCGTGGCTGGGTGAGTGATGAGTTGGCCCGGGGGTGCTGGACTGCACACAAAGCCCAGCCGGCGGGGAGGTGAAGAGTGTTGGCAGGGCGCCAGACTTTGCGCGCGATGTCGCGCGGCCCGGGCCAAAACCCCTCAGCTGCCCCGCCGGCTGGGCTCTGTGTTCTGCTGCACACAAAGTCCGCCCCCCCCCCCCCCTAACTCATGAACCGATGATCGGCCATGAGAAGGAGGGGTGGTGTGGGTGTCGGCGGGTAAGCAAAGGTCCGAAGGTTGGAGAGCTGGCCGGGCTTCCGACTGACCGACGGGGCCACGGGCGAGGCGCTGCTGCTGCACTACGTCGGGACGGGCGAGGTGGGGCCGGACGCAGCGCTCCGAACATGACAGTCCCCTCGACCCATTTACGGGACAGTTGGCAGCCCAATGGCCCAGTGTCGTCAAATGCTCATCAAGTCAAGTCAAGTTTATTTGTCACATACACATACGAGATGTGCAGTGAAATGAAAGTGGCAATGCTCGCGGACTTTTGTGCAAAAGACAAACAAACAAACAACCAAACAAACTATAAACACAATCATAACACACATATTCTTTTACATAATAAATAATGGAAGGAAAAACGTTCAGTAGAGTTAGTCCCTGGTGAGATCAGCGTTTACAGTCCGAATGGCCTCTGGGAAGAAACTCCTTCTCAACCTCTCCGTTCTCACCGCATGGCAACGGAGGCGTTTGCCTGACTGTAGCAGCTGGAACAGTCCGTTGCAGGGGTGGAAGGGGTCTGTCATGATATTGTTGGCTCTGGAGTTGCACCTCCTGATGTATAGTTCCTGCAGGGGGGGCAAGTGAAGTTCCCATAGTGCGTTCGGCCGAACGCACTACTCTCTGCAGAGCCTTCTTGTCCTTGGCAGAGCAATTCCCAAACCAGATGGCAATGTTCCCGGACAAGATGCTTTCCACCGCCGCTGCGTAGAAGCACTGGAGGATCCAATACGCCAACCCAACCCACTCTGGGATCATCCTCGTAAACCTCCTCTGGGCCCTCTCCAGCTCCAGCACATCCCTCCTCAGGTACGAGGGCCAGAACTGCTCGCTGTGTTGACCCCCACCATAAATGATGCCCGTATCCAATACACAAACGGACTCCGACTGTCCAAAAGCCACCGCATTCCCGGGCAGTCTCCTCTAAGCTTAAAATAAAATGGATGCCTTGAAAGCCGACAGAAATATCAAAGCCTCATAAAGCCCGACAAGAAGGTTCTGTATGCCTGAGATGTGCTCATGAAAAGAAAACAGCATTTCCACATGTAAGGTCTGCTTATCTTGTTCGAATTGTAGGAATATTTCTTGTACGACATAAAACATTTTTTTTTTTTTTTTTTTAAATAGAAAAATGCATTCCTGAAATTCTAATCCAGGGCAGTCGGGGAGTGAAACTGTCTGAATAACACGTAGTTGTTCTGTACAGAAAATATCTCCCAAAGTTCCCATTACAGGAACGGTACTGAGGGGCGATCATCTCAACGCACGCTTTTAATGTCGGATAACTCCTGCTGAAATACTCCGCGGCAAGTACTCGACGGTGGTGCAGCGGTAGAACTGCTGCCTCACAGCGCCAGATACCCGGGTTCGATCCTGACTACTGGTGCTGTCCATACATAAGGTCATAAGTAATAAGGGGAAGAATTAGGCCATTCGGCCCATCAAGTCTGTTTTTTTTCAGAGAATCAGCGCGGAAACAGGCCATTCGGCCCACCGACCAGCGATCCCCGCACATTGACACTATCCTACACCCACTAGGGACAATTTTTACATTTTCCAATTAACCTCTGTACCTATATATGTCTTTGGAGTGTGGGAGGAAACCGAAGATCTCGGAGATAGCCCACGCGGGTCACGGGGAGAACGTAGAAACTGCGTACAGACGGCACCCGTAGTTGGGATCGAACCCGGGTCTCCAGCGCTGCATTCGCTCGCCGCCGTGACTGCCCCAGCTCTCTTGGAAAATGAGATTGATCTATCTCTCCCTCCGAACCCCATGCTCCTGCCGTCTCCCCATAACCTCTGACACCCGTACTAATTAAGAATCTATCTCTGCCGTAATAATATCCATTGACTTGGCCTCCTGGGGCAAAGAATTCCACAGATTCCTCCTCATCTCCTTCCTAATGCCCCTGTCCCACTTAGGAAACCCGAACGGAAACCTCTAGAGACTTTGCGCCCCACCCAAGGTTTCCGTGCGGTTCCCGGAGGTTTTTGGTGGTCTGCCTACCTGCTTCCAGGTAGTGCAACCAGGTAGGGAGACCACCTGCAACCTCCGGGAACCGCACGGAAACCTTGGGCGGGGCGCAAAGTCTCCAGAGGTTTCCGTTCAGGTTTCCTAAGTGGGGCAGGGGCATTAAGGAACGCCCTTTAATTCTGAGGCTGTGACCTCTGGTCCTAGATTCTCCCACCAGTGGAAACATCCTCTCCACATCCACTCTATCTAAGAGTCCTTCAATACAGCGCAGGGTGCATCAGCCCAGAGGTTGCGCTTATCTCTCTGAAACCAAACCGAGACTGTTATCACTTGGTCATGTCTGACACCCACTGTGTTCAAAGACTTCAGCTGAAGTTATCAGCAGTCTTCAATCAGAGTCAGCGGCTTATCAGGCTGAGAGGTTATATGATGCACGCCAGCCAGCACCTGGCAATGTTTAAGATTCAGTGATGAAGGCGGTGATATCCAATTCCCTATCCTGGACCCCCTGTTCAACTCAAGCAGCAGTGAACGCAACAGCCCGCGTGTAGGAAAGAACTGCAGATGCTGGTTTAGATCGAAGGTGGACACAAAATGCTGGAGTAACTCAGCGGGGATAGGCAGCATCTCTGGGGAGAAGGAATAGGTGACGTTTCGGGTCGGGTCTGAAGAAGGGTCTCGACCCCGAAACGTCACCCGTTCCTTCGCTCCAGAGATGCTGCCTGTCCCCGCTGAGTTACTCCGGCATTTTGTATCAGCCAATGAGAACAACCAGTTCCTCTTGCGTCAAGGACAGTCCGACTGATGATGAGGCTTCACATCGCACGCAGGAAGGACAACGAACGAGTCTAAAACTTGGCGCAAGTTAAGCGAGAAGAGAACGAGATGCGCAAGGAGGTCCGCCGTGATTCTGCCGTGGATGAAGCCAGCTGCACATGTGGACAGCGATGTGTGTAGGATCAGGATGTCACAGAACCGCAGAGAGCGTGGATCATTTCTCAAGGGGCGGCAGGGTGGCGCAGCGTTGGAGCTGCTGCCTTACAGCACCAGACACCCGGGTCCGATCCTGATCACGGGTGCTGTCTGTACGGAGTTTGCACGTTCTCCCCATGACCGGCTTGGGCTTTCCCCGGGGTGCTCCGGTTTCCTCCCACACTCCAAAGACGGGCAGGTTTGTAGGTTAATTGGCTTCTGTAAAAATTGGAAATTGTCCCTAGTGTGTGTAGGACAGTGTCAAACCCCTGTCCCACGGTACGAGTTCATTCCAAGAGTTCTCCCGAGTTTGCCCCGATTCGAACTCGGAGATTTACGGTAATGGCCGCTCGTCGGTACTCGGGGCTCTCGTGGACATTTTTCATCACGTTGAAAAATCTTCACCAGTCTTCCCGTGCTTACCTGCCGTTAGCGAGTCTTCCCGAGTAACCTGCCGTTAGCGCTAAGAGACGTCCCCGAGCTCCGACGTACCCGCTACGTTCATTCTCCATGCTTACCACGAGTTTGAGATTTTTTTTAAAACTCGGAAGAGCTCTTGGAATGAACTCGTACCGTGGGACAGGGTTATTAGTGTGCGGGCTACCGCTGGCCGGCACGGACATAGAAACATAGAAATTAGGTGGAGGAGTAGGCCATTCGGCCCTTCGAGCCTGCACCGCCATTTAATATGATCATGGCTGATCATCCAACTCAGTATCCCGTACCTGCCTTCTCTCCATACCCTCTGATCCCCTTGGCCACAAGGGCCACATCTAACTCCCTCTTAAATATAGCCAATGAACTGGCCTCGACTACCCTCTGTGGCAGAGAGTTCCAGAGATTCACCACTCTCTGTGTGAAAAAAGTTCTCCTCATCTCGGTTTTAAAGGATTTCCCGCTTATCCTTAAGCTGTGACCCCTTGTCCTGGACTTCCCTAACATCGGGAACAATCTTCCTGCATCTAGCCTGTCCAACCCCTTAAGAATTTTGTAAGTTTCTATAAGATCCCCTCTCAATCTCCTAAATTCTAGAGAGTATAAACCAAGTCTATCCAGTCTTTCTTCATAAGACAGTCCTGACATCCCAGGAATCAGTCTGGTGAACCTTCTCTGCACTCCCTCTATGGCAATAATGTCCTTCCTCAGATTTGGAGACCAAAACTGGGTGGGCCGAAGGGCCTGTTTCCGTGCTGAATCACTAAACTCCGGAGATCATCGTTAATTTGCCCGCAGGGGCGCATTGCTTCGTTGCCCGTGTTATTCACCCCCGAGTGACTTTGAACACAGACACACCCTTTCAACAGAAAAAAAATGTGCTGACAGAAACAGGTTAGTATATTGCAGTCGCCACAGGGCCTATCAATTAAACATGGGGCAAGCTGCTTCTTCAGGGTCAGAAGAAGGGTCCCCACCCTAAACGTCACCCATCCCTTCTCTCCAGAGATGCTGCATGCCTGACCCTGCTGAGTTACTCCAGCACTGTGTGTTTATCTTTGGCAGCTGTAAATTGGGGCTAAGAGGCTACATAACATTCAGCCTGACGGAGGGGTCGGTTCCACGTCAAATGTGGGCCGCTCGGTGGCACAGAGTTGCCACCTCAAAGCATTAGTGATCTGGGTTCGATCCTGACTACGGGCGCTGTCTGTACGGAGTTTTACGCTCTCCCCTGTGACCCAGCGGGTGGTCCGGCCTCCACCCACTTTCCAAAGACCAACAGGTTTGTGGGTGAAGGTACACAAAAAATGCCGGAGAAACTCAGCGGGTGCAGCAGCATCTACGGAGCGAAGGAAATAGGCGACGTTTCGGGCCGAAACCCTTCTTCAGACTGATGGGGGGGGGGGGGGGGGGAGGGGAGGGGGGGAGGAGGGGGAGGGGGAGGAGGAGGAGCCCGAGGGCGGGGGGATGGGAGGAGACAGCTCGAGGGTTAAGGAAGGGGAGGAGACAGCAAGGGCTAGCAAAATTGGGAGAATTCAACATTCATGCAATCAGGATGCAAGCTGCCCAGGCGGAATACGAGGTGCTGTTCCTCCAATTTCCGGTGTTGCTCACTCTGGCAATGGAGGAGACCCAGGACAGAGAGAGGTCGGATTGGGAATGGGAGGGGGAGTTGAAGTGCTGAGTCACCGGGAGTTCAGGTTGGTTATTGCGGATTGAGCGGAGGTGTTCGGCGAAACGATCGCCCAACCGCTGATGAGTTTGCCTTCCACTCCTGTGACCACACAGTGGCTATCCAGTGTGCTTTTGATAATCATGTGTTGTCTTTCCGCTGACTGGTTAACAGGCGGAAAAAAAGCTTTTCACTGCACCTCAGTACACGTGGCAATAAACTCAAACTCAAAACTTAAGTAATTTGCACATTTTAGTGAGTAAAATGGGGACCTCTCACTCCCCTGTATGTGTGTGAGTAGCAATGAGTTGGAGAGGTCATGTTGAAAGACACTATCGACAGCAAGTTCCCAAACCCCAGTCACGTTTTGAAAGCTGGTTACGGCACATTCTTGTCTTTACAGACATCCTACAGCGTCTCAGCTTCTTCTGACATTCGTCGACATTGAAATACACTTTAACGTCTGAAGAACGTCTGGTCTTGGCCCTAAACGTCACCCATTCCTTCTCTCCAGAGATGCGTCCCGTCCCGCTGAGTTACTCCAGCATTTTGTGTCTAACTTCATTGCATCTGCGGTTCCTCCCCACGCCTTCTGTATGTACTGCCGGGGAAACTGTGGCTTCGGGTCGAGACCCTTCTTCAGACTACAGGCTTGTTGCAATGAGTGCTGCAATGGGCCAAATCCAGAAGCTGCAGTTCCTTCCTACACAAAATATACTTGAAAGTCATTCAGACACCATACAACTAAATTCCCCTAAAAAAATGCTGGAGTGACTCAGCGGGTCAGGCAGCATCCCTGGAGAACATGGACAGGTGACATTTCGGGTCGGGATCCTTTCGATATTACAGAGTTTTATACATTTTATAAGTAAGAATCTTGAGGGGTTGTCACACTTGGGCGACCAAATTGGCGAGTTTAGAAGAATTTGAAAAAAATGACATGTTGAAGACCTCCTTCAACTATGTTGAAGACCAGCTTCGACTACCTTCGACTACCGTCGACTAACATGCCGACCTACTGCAACTAAACCTACGAGTAAAAAAAGTATCGATTTTTTCCATGGCGACCTTTTTTTACTCGCGGGCATTTTTTGACATGTTGAAAAAAACGCCGCGACCTAGCTGAGGCCTCGAGTACGCGGAGACCACTCTCGAGCACGAAGGAGAGTTACGAAGACCTCCTACGACCTCGTGTCGACCATGCTGCGAGTATGAGTCGAGGGCAAACTCGCCAGAACTCGCGGATTAGGTCGCCCAAGTGGGACAGGCCCCTTAAGGATTTAGTTTGTCAAAACCCAGGCCTCCACTGGTCTGCATTGAGGTGGTCTTTCTGCTTGTAGTTTCGGGGTATGGGTGGGGGACCCTTCAGACTGAGAGAAGCACCCCCACATCTCTCCTCCTCCCTTCACAGATGCTGCCTGACCCACTGAGTTCCACCTGCTCAGGATTCCAGCATCTGCAGTCTCTCCTATCGTAAGCCACAAGGTCATAGGTGACAGGAGCAGTATTAGGCCATTTGGCCCATCTAGTCTGCTGCGCCGCTCAACCATGGCTGGTCTATCTCTGCCTCCTCCAATGTATCTCCAGTGGTATCTCCAATAGCAGGGAGAGGTTGCCGTCTGCAACTGGGACGGAGTGGCTTAGGAAGGGATCAGCCCCAGGAACGGCAAACCGGAGACACACGAGGACAGTCCCGCACACAAACAGGCCCTTCGGCCCACAATAACTGTGCCAACCATGATGAAAATAATCGGCCAACTAATCGAAACTACACGCACAAAGTCCATGTCCTTCCATTCCCTGGCTGTTGGCGAGCCTGTGAAAATGCCTCCATTTTACCAGGCATCGTGTTCCAGGCACCCACCACCCTGTGTAGAAGGAGAAGTTGGTGTGAGGTCAGCAAAAGTGCTGGAGAAACTCAGCGGGTGCAGCAGCATCTATGGAGCGAAGGAAATAGGCGACGTGTGAGGCAATGGGGGACGTGCCAAACTTGTCTTGTAAATCTTCGTCAGACATTCCCCTCTCACCTTAAACCTATGGCTTGTCTTATTTGACACTTTCACCCTGGCAAAACGTTTTGTTGTTATACAGAGTGGAAACAGGCCCTTCGGCCCATCGAGTCCACGCCGACCAGCGATCACCTCCCCTCCCCCCCCCACACACTAATTCCATGTTACCTGACATTCACATCCGCTCCCTTCACTCTAGGGGTAATTTACAAGGAGCCAACCAACCGATAAACCTGCACGCCGTTTGAGTGTGGGAGGAAACTGGAGAACCCGGGTGATACCCACGCAGGTCACGGGGGGGGCGTGCAAACTCCACGCAGACAGCACCCGTAGTCAGGATCGAACCCGGGTCTCTACCGCTGCGCCATCATTCCACCCTTAAAAGTCTTCGACTATCTCCCCTATCCTTAAAATTCCATGTTTAACGTAGATAAAATTATTCAGACACAAGGAACTGTGATGAATAAAGTTATTACCCAGTGGATATTTTTAAGGCAGAGGTAAATAGATTCTTGATTAGTACGGGTGTCAGAGGTTATGGGGAGAAGGCAGGAGAATGGGGTTAGGGGGGGGGGGGGGGAGATAGATCAGCCATGATTGAATGGCGGAGTGGACTTGATGGGCTGAATGGCCGAATTCTACTCCTATTTCTTAAGACCTTGGTAACAGTGTCATTATTAACAAGGGACTGTAAGGAATGAACTTATTGATAATATCATTATTTATCTGCTAAAGCGTTGAGAGTCTTCTCGTTGGGGCGTTGAGGACTCAGCGGGGACCACGAAAGCCTTAAGTCATGTTTCAACAATGTCCAGATCATGGCCTGTTCTGTGTAACGCAAGCCAAGAGGGTTGGTTTCAGTTGACACCCTTGTGGCAAGAACTCGTACCATCGGATCATACGGCTCCTGTTGGCTTCTCTCACTCATGCACAAGTCATTTCCTTCAGCGGTTTAAATTATTGAACATGACAAGTTTAATCAGGCTCGAAAAATTCCCTTCCCCTCTCCACCCCAATTGGCCAAGTGAGAAAATGAGAGGTATGTTGGAATGAGACCATTTTATTGGTATGACTACACGGCAAATCAAATTCCTCGTATATTGCAAAACATACTTGGCGAATAAAGTATGATCATTAATATTATTATGGATTTACACATAGAAAGTAGGCCTAGGAACAGGCCATTCGGCCCTTCAGGCCAGCACCGCCATTCTATATGATCATGGCTGATCATCCAAAATCAGTAGGAAAGAACTGCAGATGCTGGTTTAGATCCAAGGTAGACACAAAATGTTGGAGTAACTCAGCGGGACTGACACCCGAGGAAGAGTCTCGACCCGAAACATCACTTATTCCTTCTCTCCAGAGATGCTGCCTGTCCCGCTGAGTTACTCCAGCGTTTTAGAGTCCACCATTCAAAGTCAGTACCCAGTTCCTGCTTTCTCCCCATATCCCTTGATTCTGTTGGCCCCAAGAGCTATAGCTAACTCTCTCTTGAATACAGGAAGAGTTTTGCTCAGCTTCGGGTAATGCCTGCCTTATTCAGACCCACTGAGGTTCATCTGGACAAGACCAACTAACTGCACGCCAGCCCGCTCAAGCATGGCCCATCTAACCACAGCTATCAACGTTAGCCAGCAGGCCTTCCAACCAGAGTCATAGAGTCTTACAGTGGGGAAACGGGCCCTTTGGCCCAACATGCCCCATCAGCACTAGTCCCACCTGCCTGCGTTTGGCCCAACCTGTCCTATCCATGTACCTGTCCAACTGTTGCCTACGAACTGTAACGTCCAGGTTCAGGTTATTATTAAACACGACAACCTCATAAGCTATGAACTACAATAGACTATTATTATTAAGTGTTTAAGATGCTGCAAAAGTCGAAGGTAGACAAAAATGCTGGAGAAACTCAGCGGGTGAGGCAGCATCTCTGGAGAGAAGGAATGGGTGACGTTTCTGGTCGAGGTTCTGAACAAGAGTCTCGACCCGAAACATCACCTATTCCTTTTCTCCAGAGATGCTGCCTGACCCGCTGAGTTACAATAGACAATAGACAATAGACGCAGGAGTAGGCCATTCGGCCCTTCGAGCCAGCACCGCCTTTCAATGTGATCATGGCTGATCATCCCCAATCAGTACCCCGTTCCTGCCTTCCCCCCATATCCCCTGACTCCGCTATCTTTAAGAGCCCTATCTAGTTCTCTCTTGAAAGTATCCAGAGAACCGGCCTCCACCGAGGCAGAGAATTCCACAGACTCACAACTCTCTGTGAGAAAAAGTGTTTCCTCGTCTCTGTTCTAAATGGCCTACCCCTTATTCTTAAACTGTGGCCCCTGGTTCTGGACTCCACCAACATCGGGAACATGTTTCCTGCCTCTAGCGTGTCCAAACCCTTAATAATCTTAAATGTTACTCCAGCATTTTGTTTCTATCTCTATTCAGCACCCTCACAAAAATCTCCAGCCTGAGGGAAGTTCTGAAGAGGGTTACCAGAACACTGTGTAGAACATAGACTGGGCAGCACAGTGGTGCACAGTAGAGGCACAGTGCTATACAGTCAGTGGAAAGACTACACATGGTTACAATCGAGCCATTCACAGTCAACAGATACATGATACGGGAATAACGTTTAGTGCAAGGTAAAGCCAGTAAAGTCCGATCAAAGATAGTCTGAGGGTCTCCACTCAGGTAGATAGTCGTTCAGCACTGCTCTCTGGTTGTGGTAGGATGGTTCAATTGCCTGATAACAGCTGGGAACAAACAGTCTCTGAATCTGGAGGTGTGTGTTTTCACACTTCTGTACATCTCGGAGAGAAGGCAGGTACGGGATACTGAGGTGGATGATCAACCATGATCATATTGAATGTAGGTGCTGGCTCGAAGGGCCGAAGGGCCTACTCCTGCACCTGTTTTCTATGTTTCTATGTTTGCCCGATGGGAGAGGGGAGAAGAGGGAGTGACCAGGGTGCGACTGGTCCTTGATGATGCTGCTGGCCTTGCCGAGGCAGCGTGAGGTGTAGATGGTGTCGGTGGGAGGGAGGGAGGTTTGTGCGATGGTCTGGGCTGCGTCCACAATTCGCTGCAATTTCTTGCGGCCTTGGACGGAGCCGTTTCCCAAACCGTGCTGTGATGCTTCCCGATAAAATGCTTCCTGCGGCGCATCTGTAGAAGTTGATGAGAGTTGGGGACATGGAGAACTAGCCGAGCCTTCTCAGGAAGTGGAGGCCAGAGGGATATTGTGAACTGGGGCATCTCTGGATCCACTGATAGTGAGATAGAGCAGGGTACAACCTCGCATACAGGCTCAGCATCACTCACCTCACTGCACCCACCTCTCACCTATACGGGGATAGAGTGGATGTGGAGAGGATGTTTCCACTAGTGGGAGAGTCTAGGACTAGAGGTCGCAGCCTCCGAATTAAAGGACTTCCTTTAGGAAGGGGATGAGGAGGAATTTCTCTAGTCAGAGGGTGGTGAATCTGTGGAATTCATTGCCACAGACGGCTGTGGAGGCACAGTCGACGGATATTTTTACGGCAGAGATAGATAGAGTCTTGATTAGTACGGGTGTCTGGGGTTGTGGGGAGAATGGGGTTAGGAGGGAGAGATAGATCAGACATGATTGAATGGCGGAGTGGACTCGGTGGGCCGAATGGCCTAATTCTGGCCCTAGGACATTATGATCTGCCACTGTACATCCGTACAATGGATTCACAGTAAATCAGTGAGTGGACACGTACAGCTCTTGTTGGTGACCCCAATGGGTAATCAGTCAATCACACCGGGCATGTAGCACAGTGTGTTACACACAGCCTTATATTACATTCATGCATCGGCAGTGGTCGCAGCAATGAACCGCCTTGTACCAGTGAGGTACAGGAGCATCTGCCACCACCGGCCACTCAGGACAAGTCGTGCAGAGTAACGGAGACATGGTGTTTTGTTTGGGTACAAATAACTGCATGAGGGGGAGAGAGGGGGAGAGAGAGGGGAGAGAGAGGGGGAGAGAGAGAGGGGGAGAGAGAGGGGGAGAGAGAGGGGGGAGAGAGAGAGAGGGGGAGAGAGGGAGAGAGAGAGAGAGAGAGAGAGAGAGAGAGAGAGAGAGAGAGAGAGAGAGAGACTGAGAGAGAGAGAGAGAGAGAGAGAGAGAGAGAGAGAGAGAGAGAGGGAGAGAGAGAGAGAAGAGGAGAGAGAGAGGAGAGAGAGAGAGAGGGGAGAGAGAGGGGGGGAGAGAGGGGGAGAGGGGGGGGGGGAGGGGAGGGAGGGGGGGGAGAGAGAGGGGAGAGAGGGGGGGGGGAGAGAGAGGGGGGGGGGAGAGAGGGGGGGGGAGAGAGGGGGGGGAGGGGGGGGGGAGAGAGGGGGGGGGGAGGGGGGGGGAGGGAGAGGGGGGGAGAGAGGGGGGGGGGGAGGGGGGGGAGGGGGGGGGGAGAGGAGGGAGGAGAGGGGGGGGGGGAGAGAGGGGGGGGAGAGGGGGGGGGAGAGAGGGGGGGAGAAAGAGAAAGATATGTGAAGAGAGAGAGAGGGATGAGAGAGAGGGGGGGAGAGGGGAAAGATGGAGAGAGAGAGAGACAGACAGAGATACAGAGACAGACAGACAAGCAGAGAAAGAGGCAGAGAGGTAAAGCACAAGCTGAGAGAGAGAGGCAGACACAGAGAGACAGAGAGGGGGGGAGAGGGAGACTGTGCGAGAGACAGAGAGAGAGAGAGAGACGGAGGTACAGAGACACGGAGAGAGACAGAGAGAGAAACATACAGATAGCCAGGCAGAGAGAGACAGAGACAGAGACAGGCACAGAACAACAAGAGCTGGTATGGAGAGAGGGAGAGAGAGGGTGGTGAGAATGTGTGTGTTGATGTCACCCACATAAATGGAAGCTGCCGGCAGAGATGAAACATGTCACCACACCACTCGCGCACAAGCTGCTCCACCGTTTAACCGTCTGGCAGCCGGAGACTTTTAACACAGCGAGCCACGGACACAGCCTTGCATGTCCGAGCTGCCTCAGCCTCACACTGTCACGGAGGCCTGTGTGTGTGTGTGTGTGTCTCTGCTCCTGGGGAAGACTGCAATGCAGCATTATCCCAGCGAGAGAGAGACGGAGAGAGGGAGAGACGAGCTGGTTAAATCAGGCTGTGCACTGTTGACTGTACACTGTCCTCGACACCGCAGCAAAAAACCTACCTCTTCTTCCTATCAGCTCTGAACTTTAGCATGTTTTAGCCTCAGAGTTACTGCGCCCGCGACGGAAAAATCAGCTGGCGGCTGCCTTCTTCCCCGCCGGCCGGCGAGACGGGGATCGTTCCCGGCACATCCGCTCGGATCCCGGACAGAATTCCACTGCTGGAGGCAGGGAACGTTGCTGCATTCATAATCTCCCAGCTTGCGGACTGAGCCCACACCTAGGCAGGCAGGCAGGCAGCAAGGTGGAATTGCAGGGGAAGCAATTTCCTCCACACAGTCAAACCAGCCCCCCTCCCCTCTCCTTCTCCCCTCCTCCCAATAACAACACCCCCCCCCCCCCCCCCCCCCCACCCACACACCAACACTACTACCTTCC